>NW_007580170.1:0-12766 GCF_000690725.1 Stegastes partitus | reverse complement strand
TGCTGAAGTCGCTCGCTGAGAACGAAAACTTTGATGGTTTCATGACCTACATCAGAAATCCAAGGGCCCAAGCAGAGGCTTTTATAAAAGCGAAAGTAAAGAAATACATCTTCAAAGAACAAAAAGATAAAGCAAAGAATATACTCAAGAAAAATGTTGATGACATCCACACCTTTGTAAGTCAAGCTTTATCTGCTGCAACACAGAAAGTCCAAACCCAGGGAGGAGACACAGCCATGTGGATATCAGAATTTACCAGCTGGTTCAGTGATGTGCTCAAGTTTGATGCCATTTGTTGTCAAAACTTTCGTGACATAAACAATTTTGACTTTCTCCAGGAAGAAGTGAATAATGGACTGCAGTCAATCATTGAGGAGTTGAAGACACTCTCATTGTATAAGATTAAGAAATCCAGACACATGCCTGATGAAATCCTCATCGATCAGCTGTGTAAGTGCTGCTGGGTGAAGTGTCCGTTCTGCTCAGCTGTTTGCACCAACACCATTGAAGGTCACAGTCCTGACGACCACAGCGTCCCTTTTCATCGACCCTCTGGGATCAACGGATGGCACTCCAAAGGCACAGTGGAGATGTGCATCAATTTCTGCACAACAAATGTTGCAAGTGATGGCAGTTTTTACCCTCATTATGACTCAGAGACAACCTTTCCCTTCAAACAATACAGACTTGCTGGTCCAGAATACGCCAACTGGAGGATCACCCCTGATGACTCCAAACTGGCCTACTGGAAATGGTTTGTGTGTCGATTTCAAAAGCAACTGGAGGACTACTATAACAAAGAATTCCAGGGGCTAGGAGCAATTCCATCTGAGTGGCACTCTATCACTAAGGACCAAGCCATTCAAAGTCTGGACGAAATGTGTGAGTGAATCAATGCAACCAGTAACTCATGAATCCAAGCCTGAACAAACAGCTTTTACAGATACAGTATGTGATTTTGTCTGTAGCTGAGAAATGAGGAAACTCAGCAGACCACGAAATGAAAAAGATGGTTTGACTGCAAACGGTGTCTGATTTCAAGTAACCTCATAAACCAAAAACAGGGAAAAAGAACAATAATCACAATCACGTCCACAAAGTAGGATTTGTAGAAAATAACAACATGTTCCTGCAGATATAGACAAACACAGAACATGTCTTCACACATCAATCACTGCTTCATTGAACCTCACTTTTAATGTTTTTCTTTATATTTTTACTATTTTAAAGTTTTATACAGATAAAGTTTTTTTCTTAGAGGGATGTAATTTTTAAGCCTGTTTTCCAATATGCATGAAATGTGTACAATAAAACAGTTTTATGTGGCTTATTTTTAATCATTGGAGTTTGTATGATGTACTGAATGATTGTAATGTTTCATTTTCTTTGTATTCTTTTATCATGTTGTAGTTTTGACAACGTGCAGTTTATCACCTCTATAGTTTTTTGTTGGGTTTTTTTTGTTAGACAGAGAACATTCTTATGTGTAAAAGGAATCTAAGCCATATTTTGTAAAACTTTTTGATCATTAAATCACATCTGACAACCATGTCAACACACATTTTATTTTTAATAATACCAGCATTGTCATTATGGATGTTTCATGTTTCTCTTTCTAGAAATGTTTGACTGTGTTACATAATATAGTTTTAATCGCTCTGTGGTTGTGTTCATATCAATTAACTTTGTCCAGTAAGACTTTTGCTCTATCATAACTATTGTGATATCCAAAATAAATGTATATACTGTTGTCTTTATGAGAAACATCTATTTGGACTTGATCATTTACTCAATTGACCGTTCATGAAGGAAAAGGCGGGAAAAAATCAACTGAAGTGAACTTTGACGTTGTTGTTATGCAAAATGTGTCATGATAAAAAGAAATAACAACATTATTGATGAGTGATAGCAAACTGATGAAGTCAGCTAGTCTAATATATACTCTGGTCTATTCTGTGTGCACAAAAAGAAAGTGTCTCAGACTGATCAACACTGTTCCAGACTGTGCACGTTTGTGTTTGTGCACCGTGAACTGATGTCACAACAAAACCTTGATGTAATTTACGCTGTAAAATCAACAATTAAAACAGCATAACTTGGAACAATTGTTTCAGATGGTTTTTTCTGCAGTTTTTGTGTTTTTTTGTTTTGTTTTGTTTTGTTTGCAAAAAATTAATGTGATAGGATTTTTAGAGCAGCTGAGTGGTGCTGTGTTCAAGTCCGCTCTTCGCCTGTGGAGGTCGCCATTACGTCTCAAATTTCACACACATCTGCCTCCCAAAAAACCACAAACTACATAAGGATAAAAAATAAATAAATAAATAAAAAATAATTTTCCTGATTTTCAGTCCAATAAGTATTGATGGCCACATTAACAACATGCATAGGGATTTACATACACAATAATAAATAAAAAAATAAAGGCTAAACCGCTAACTGAGCGCCGGGTCTGGGGGCGTTTACAAGGAACACGTGAAGGCATCACCGAGTCAACGTGCGGTTGTGTTGTTGTGTTCGTGTGTGTCCGCCCTGACGGTCTCTGACAGCCCGACGAGCAGCACAGACTCACGAACAGCCCACCAGCAAACATGAAGCACAACAGTTTGTCACGCATTTTTGTTATTATCTTGTGTGCGGCAGTTTTTGTTGCGCTGTTAGTCGTTAACGCGTTGGCCGGAGCGGGACGAGGTGAGTTCAATAAGCGACATATTTGAATGTTTCCTGCTAGCTTCAAAGTTAACTTGACGCTTCTGTATATATATATAAAACAAAACGCTCCGACAGTGGCTCTTTTACGGTCTTTCTCGCATGTTTAGCTTGTTTTAATACACATGGGTTGCGTTTTCTGCTTACACAACTGTGTTTTCACCGGTTACGAAACAGTTTTTTTTCCTCCCAGTTAACTAACGGAGCTGCTCATCCTGCTGTTAGCTTCAGCTCCGCTAAACAACGAGCACTAACTTCCATGACTGAGCATCTGCAAGTTAGCATCATTAGCTGCTCGTTACATAATCACTCAAAGTTGTGGTAACAGCAAATCAAAGAGCCACGGTGCATTTTTAATAAGGGGTAAGCTCTTAAGATAAGTCTTTAAATTAATTAATTGATTAAATCTAGTTTTATTTAGTTTTTTGATGCTCACAGCAATATATATTTCAAAGCAACTGTGAAAAAAATGGTTTTATTAGAGCAAATGTGGACCAAAAAATCGTCCAAATGAACTAAAAGAATGGTAAAACAGTACCTCAGGTGACCTCCACAAGTGGAAAAAAATCTGCCATCCATGTGCAGGGTGTGGCTCCCAAGTGGAGGAGATATTTTCCTTCCTCAGTTTGCTGGCACACTGGAGCACTGCATTTTTCTTTTTACTTCTTTTTGATATATTTATTGCATTCTTTTTTATTTTTAGCCACCCGCTTTAGTTCCCAGAAATGGGCTAGTGGTCTTAGGATTATCAGGCAGTAAGTGGTTGACAGGACCAAGGTTGATTTACAGAAATACTCTGACTTAGAGAGAAAAGGAACTACGCAAACAGTGAGGAAGAGACAAAGGGGTTTTGTTGTTTGAAGGCTTGAAGCCAAAGTTTCCCACTGATGTTTAAAAACTGTGATTTCTTGCATGCTTTTTCCATTATGGAAGTGCATTGAATTCACAAAAGGAAAAAGTATACAATATATATTACAGTTGGACCTTGACTTACTGTTTCATAGTTATGTGTCAAGGTTAAGTGGGCTATCCATTCTATATGAAAGTCCAGGGGCGATGGTGTAACGTGACTGAAAGTATTTTTCCAAACAAGCAGTTTTAGAAAATGTCACGTTACAGGCCTTTTGTGAACGCTAGACTTTAACCAGAAGTAGGAAGTTTAATGTGAATACGTAGAGTTAGACTGTGTGGCCTCTACTGGTTTCCATCTTAGAAAGTTTAATACGTTGAATTGGCCATCAATGCTTTCTTTTTGCTATGTATTAGATGTAATGACAGCTGTGGCTGACATACTGAGATGTACAAGAAACTGCAAGAACCTGATGGTTCCCAGGCAAGCTTATGTGCTTTTTAATTCCTGACACCGCCCTTTATTTCCTCGTAAATTCCAGATCTTTTCTTGTAGTGTTCGCTGTAAATAGTGAAATACAGTGAGATAAGGAAGCAGTGTGCTTCTTAATCATCATTAATGTTACCTAAAACCTAAAACACAGCATTTCAATACTGCACTCTCTGTGTTTGAACAAGCTAAAGACGGCAGACAAACACATCTGTAAACAGAATGTGTCTTCTTTTTTCCTTCCAGTACCATTTAAAACATGGGCTAGTTTAAAAGATTGAGTCTTATAAATAACATGCATTCAAAAAATGTGATTTAATTACAGCTTAACCACATGGATTTTGCTGGAGTCAGAGGCTGCAGAGACAGCATACGTTGCCTTTGTGTGTGTGCTTGTTGCGTGACTTTTTTTTCCCTCCATTAGGATTAGATTGAGCTAGAGCACCATTTATGTGATAATGCAAAGTCAGTTAGTGATGATTATTTAGAGCTCCAGACTAACTTTTAACATTGGTTGCAGCAGCACATAATGTCGACGTACCCACAATTTATCATTGTGCCGTTTGGTGCTGCCAAAAATGTGTAACTGGTGGGTTTTTGAGTTGTGTTGTTATGAAAAAGATCTTGTGAAACTCTGTGATCTCACATAGGAGATATCTGTTTATTCTGATGATACCAAAAGATAAAGAAACAGCATTATGCAATGAGCTGCCTTTTTCAGATCCTCTCCCGCAGACGAATAGTACAAAAGGGCTGAAATGTGCATGTAGTGTGTGTTTGAAGCTACCAGCAAAGACTAGTCAGGGCTTTATTACTGACTGATCAGCAGCACATTCGTTTTTACTGGGGGCTGCTGGCCTGTTCCTCCCAAGTGAAATAATCTGATGACCCCTCCATGAACCAAACATAACCTGATGGTCCACATGGTTGTGCTCGGCCATGGTAGTGGAATCAACAGCTTTTACAACCAGCATATGAAATAAAATTTGATAATAGTGCATAGCAGAAAATAGAGCACTGAAGTTAACAAATAAAAACACATATACCTCATACCTAATAACCAACAAGGTGCATAAAAACCATTCAGTTGTCCCAAAAGACGCACATAATTCACTGTTGTCACATATATGGCAGATAGTAAAATAAAAAAGAAAGAAACAAGGAATAATAATAATAATAACAACACTTACACACAATGTCAGGCAACTAATGAAAATGTTTAGTCACACATGTGATCAGAATGGCCACTCTCTAGAGCACTGTAACTCCAGAAAACAGGAAAAAGGGGGTGAGTCAGTCACTGCTGTTTGGTTTTTACATGCAGGTATTTTTATGTACTTCTTTTCTCAAGAACTGTCCCATTTCTATGTCATTAGAGTATTCATATGGTAAGAAAAGCTTCTGATCTTGAATCAGTTGGACCAATATTGTAGCTGCTCCTTCATGCTTTGTGTCACGGTCCTGTAGTTATGAGTAATCTGTGTTTTCTCTTTTCAGTTTAATCTATTTTGTACATCTCCTCTTTACTCAGATACTCAGATTGTGCTTAAAATACAACAACAAATACTGCATTTTCAAAGATTACACCAGTGATTCCTAAACTTTGAAGCTGTAATTGTTTAACAGTAAAGCTTGGTCTACATTCGGCTTTTTGTCATAAAAATGACCCTTCGACATTTCTCAGATGGTTTAGTAATTACTGTTCAGGGTCTAAAGGGTTACTTTTATTCAACTTTCCACAAAAGCAAAGTTAGACAAGTCAAGTAATTGACACGTATCAGTGTGCAGATGTTTTTCTTTCCCTCCCAGCTCTCTTAGTCATCTCCCAAAACCTCAGTGACTCACTGGAGGAGCCCAGCTACTAGTTTGAGAACGATTAGACTGAACTCTCTGCATACACTGGGGCAATTAAAACTAGCTCCACTTGGAGTAGCTGCAACAATGAAATGCTGCTTCCACATTCAAATCAGTAACAACAATCATTAGTGTCCATTTTATGAAAAATATTTGATATCTGCTAATATTTGCGTCGCTTTACTTACTTTATTTTTACTTGGTACAGGATGTGAATACTTCTGTTGCTGCTCATAGCAGTATAGTATGAAGGGAAGGCAGCTATTTTCTTCAAGATAATGTCTTGTTGTCTTAGTTTGTGTGTAAAAAAAAAAAAAAAGGATTCCTTTATGTTTTTGTCCTGATATCTCCCATTCTCTGTAACAGTGATTAAAGAAATCCAGCTGATTAGAGACAGTCCATATGTTCACAAAGAGCTCTTTGTTCTTAAAACTGAAATAGCCCTGTTGATATAAAATGCTATTTCTGTCCACACCATTGGACAGAAATGATTTGGACTCCTTTGCTGGAGTTAAAGAAAATGTAAATGCTACAACATTCAGTGATATTTAGACAGCTGTACTCTTACAGGTTTGTGTTTGACCATGTTGTGATTTAACCCCATGAACCATGCTAGCTCCATGAACAGATAGGCTTCCCAGTTTGGTGTGGAAGAACTTGACCAGTTTGCACAGAGTCATGACCTCATCTTCACCCAGCACATTTGGGAGGAACACTAATGCTCTTGTGGCTGAATGTCGTTGTTATTTTCTAGGTCCCTTCCACTCCAATACAGGAAATGTGTCGTCCCGCTACGAGACAGGCATCACCCCAGCTGGCTGGACCTTCTCTATCTGGGGAGTGATCTATACCTGGCTCACCCTGATGGTCATTTACATCACTTCATACGTATGCAGAGGGTAAGCCAACATCATAACAGCCATATAAATATTTACTGGTGCAGATCTGTCACTACAACATGCAAGGGAAACTGATATTTCTCTCTCCTCGAATAGATCCTGGGCTCAGTGCCTGCTGCCCTATGCCTTCTATTTTTGCTGGCTGTGCAACATGGTGATGAACATGGCATGGCTCCTGGTGTGGGACAGAGAGTACGTCTTCTCCTTCTACTTATTATACACAAAAAGCAAGAAAACAACACTCAAAGCAAAGATTATAATTGATTGAAATGTACTGGTTAGATTAACTGAGGCTTAATATTGTGATATTTTGACAATGATTTGATATTTAGTTTCTTTGCCTTAGTAATTACAATCAGGTTTAACAGTAGTAAAATGTATATCACCTGCAAAAGGAAGCACCTTAGGCCATGTAGTAAAACATAGTAGCTGATGCTTGGAACACAATATACAACAGAAGTGAGTACACCCCTCTGCAATATCATTAAATTAGAAAGTTAATGCAACAGAAGTGAATACACGTGATCACTGATACACAAGTTGGATAACCTGTGATCACTGAAACAAAACTGAGTACGCCTTTAATTTTTAATTAGCTGAATTGCATGACCATGGTTATAAAATGATCTGTGAGAACCAGTACTTTCTCTGCATGTCTGCATCATGGCTCCACGAGTGAAGAATTCCCAGTGAAAATGTGGTTGTGAGACATCACAAAGATACAGGAAGATTGTGACCAACTGAAAATCTGTGAAAGCACAGTTGCAGCAGTAATCAGTCGCAGTAATCATAGTACCACTAATCAGAGCTGCAGCATTAATCCTCCTGACAGGACGGATAATCCGCTACTTCACAGTCAAGTTCAGATGTGAATGTGTCAAGAACAGAGGGAAAGGTGTCAGACTTTGCACAATGGTTATCAGTGTAATTCTGTGACAGCTTAGACAGGGTGAAGGACAGTGCTCAACATCAGTCTCTGTAGATAGCGTCCACAAAGAAACCCTCTGCAAGTAAGATGAAACATTGCTAAGGAACATGAAAAGAAGCCTAATGAATACTGGGAGCACATTCTTTGGTCAGATGAGATCAAGATAAACTTGTGTGGTTCAGATGGAGACCAGCATGTTTGACGTGAACCTGAATGGACTGCCACAGTGAATGTGTAGTCCTGACAGTCAAGCAAAGTGGAAATGTGATAATATGGGCTGGTAGAGTGCAAACAGAGATGGGGAGGTGGCATTTATAGATATCACAATGAATACCTGACAAGAGGAATCTAAGTGTGCAGAAGGTTGGTAGAAGAGGAATGTTCCTGCATGACAATGATCCACAACACACCGTGAAATCACACAAGAAGGTAGAGCAGCACAGTGCTTACTGCAGAAAGCAGCTGAAAGAAATTGTTCCTGAAGAATGGACGTTAAAAACAGCAGAACATCAGAAACTTGTGCCACGCTGATATCGTCCATGCTGCAGGATTGAATTTGTCATCAAAAATGAAGGTGGACGTATGATGTGTTGGAAAAAAATTCAAGATTTAAATATTGGTTGCAAAAGCTGTACTGAGTTTGGTTGCATTGCGTGCCTACTGTGTGGCCTGTATTTTTAATATCGTAAATCTAATGTAGTAGTTTTTGATTTGACGTCAGAGCAGATACCCTACTGTTTAACTCAGAAGTAATTCAGTTGCTGTAAGGTGATACAGTTTTAAATCATCAGGCATTTGAGTCATATCAGTGTGGTGTTCTGTATGTTGTTGGAGGAATTGAAGTCTGACTTGTAGGATGTTATGACTGATGGTGTCAGTTTGGAAAAAGCTCCAGACGTAGAATTACTTGAGTAAGTTATCTCTCCAGTGTCCTTATGTCATCAGCTATTGACCTTGCCACTGCTGATATGAGGCATTCATGGTCCCCCTGTCTGTCTTTCTCTCTGTCTTTCAGGCTGATGCTGGCGGCTCTGGTTTTGTTGATCCTCATAGCGTTTTCCAACTACTGCGCTCTGTTCTTCGTTTGCTATGCCACGGATTACTATGGACTGTGGCTGCAGACATACCATCGCAAAGACCTGGCCTGTCTCAGAATACTGGTAGGACAGAATGAGGGTGCATACACAAACATCAACTCTGGTTCCTGGGTGTAATAATTTTTTTCTGCCATCATGTTCAGGTCCAGAATGGTTTGGCTGTCTACACCACATGGACATCTATTGCTTCTCTGATCAATTTCTCACTGGTTCTCCACCTGTGGGGTGTGGACAAGAGCACAGCGGCGACCGCCTCTCTGTGCATCCTGTTTGCAGAGGTTGTGATATGGTAAGTCATATTGGGCAAGTTTAAGGATAGAAACAGGTTACTTTTCTTGTATTTTTAACTTCTATCCGCAGATATTATGACAAATCTGTCACTTAAATGAATAAGCTTAAAGTGACTTTTTTTCCATTGCTACTGAAAATGTGTGATCCTATTCCATTTTATTATTGTAAAAAATAAAGATTCACTATACACAGATTGGCCAATCAACATTAAACCCACCTGACTAATATTGTGTAGATGCTGCCAAAACCTGGATTCCACAGACTTCTGAAGTTGTCCTGCTGCATCAGGAACCCAAACAATTCCTGAACAATAGGTGCAGTGTGATAGGATAATGCCACACTGCAGCCATTGTTCAGAAATACTTGTTGACCTGGTCTTCAAATTTCTTAATCTGACATCCCTGCAATCAGGAATACCGTTGACATGAAAAGGTTCTTGTGTCTACAAGACTGTTTACATAGGTAGTATGTGTCAAAATAGCATCCACATAGATGCCAGGGACCAAGGCTTCCCAGCCAAACGTTGCCCAGAGCATCACACTGCCTCCACCATCTTGCCTTCTTCTCAGTCATCAGACCAGTCCATTTTCTTCGGTTGCTCCATGTTCAGGTCCTGATGCTTGCAGGCATTAGTGGTAGTGAGGGGTGAGCGTGGGCACACAACAGGGTCTGAGCATCTCCAAAATGATAGATCTTGTGGGGTGTTCCCAGTATGCAGTGGTTGGTATCTACGAAAGGTGGTCCAAGGAAGTACCATCAGCGAACCAACCACAGGGTCATGGGCACCCAAGGTTCATTTGGGCACACTGGTAGTGAAAGAAGAGCTGCTTTATCCCAAACTGATAGAAAGGTGTCAGAACACATAGTGCATCACAGCTCAGATTCTCACACTCCCCCTTTTCCCTACTTCCGACACATCAACCTAAAGACCTGAATGTTCACTTGCTGCCTGATATATCCCACCCTGAGACAGGTGTCATTGTAGTGAGTTAATCAGTGTTTTTGACTTCCCTTGTTAGTGGTTTCCATGTAGTGGCTGTGAAGTCTCACAGTGACATTTCTAGAACCTCTGTCATAATAAATTTAATTAAACACTGCAGCTGCTCATGAAGGCTCACTCCAGAAATACTTTTGTCACCATCAACCTTTTATTTTCTCAATCTGGCCACCAGGGACATCATGTGGGACAACGTTTCAAATAGACCTTACAGCTGTTTGACGATTGTTTTATGTGCAGGTTCATCCTTGAGAACTGGGTGCTGGACCGCTGGGTTCGCTACATCCTGACAGTCTACCCGGTGGTGATCGTGGCTCTGGTCGGAAACGTCTACAAGCATTTTGACCTGGATGACCCCACTCCTAATTCAGTGTTTATGCGTGAGTTTAACATTATTTCTTTTTTAACTTTAACCTAATGACCAAAATGAACCAACTTTCCTGCATTCATCTTAACAGTAGAGTTTACTGTTTTGTTAATACAACATTAACACTGAGTGTATTAGACAGGCTGAGGGAGTCCGTTTTGAGCCCAGATTGCAGCATATGGTCGGTGCCGTCAAGCTCGGACCTTCCAAATAGAAAGTTCTAGGTGTTGCCACTGTGACCAAAGCAGGATTAGCTTACTGAAAATGCTGGCTTGTCCACATTATGAGCTAACATTAGCTACTTGAGCTATACTGTGAGGGTATGGCAGGGTATCCTAATCAAGTACAATAAACTTAGACTTCCAAACATGCTCTGTGACAGCATTCTGTCAGGGTTTTGTTAGTGTAACTCCTAAATCACACACAGCAGAACTGTGAGTCTGCAGGAAAATCTGTTTAATATTTAAACAGAAGCTCTAACAGTTGGAGACTAGACAGAGAGAGAACATCAGACGAGCCAACTGTCAATCACACCTCTCAACCAGCAGCCACATGGCCGACATCAGAGCCTTGTATGAGGCTTGTAATCTCATTAATAAAGCTGTAATTTCCCAAAATGAGCTCCCGATTTTCAAGATGCCGTATAAAAAGAAACTGGTCTACTTGCATTTCTAGGGAAAATGTGGCACTTTTGAAATGGGAAATAATCAGACCAGGTGTTTTTGGAGCCAGTAGCTAGAGGCAGTCAGTGAAATCTAAGGTCATTAGCACTGGCTGCAGCCCTGAAAAAATCCAAATGAACACCCTTTTTTATCAGAACGTGTCATCAGTTTGCTTGACGTTTTATCAAGGCAGTCTTATGTACATGATTTTTTTTTTTAATTCAGTAGGACAGTAACTTGCAAAAACTAATATAAAACTAATAATGCCATGATTTCATTTTTTAACTTCGCTGACCTAATCATTCACCGTTCTGTTTTTTCTAATCTCCTCAGTGGTGCTGCTGGTGGTGGCCTGTATCCTGTTTGTTTCCCGATTCTTCACGGTCCTCTGGAGGAACAGGTGGCGGCCTCTCTACTCGCCGGGCTCAGCACGGCTGATGGTGTCACCCCTCGACGGCAAAAAATTCAGAACCCTCTCATAAGTGGAGCTCGCACCTCCTGTCCCACTGCAGCCTGTACACTCTCAGCCCAGACTCACTCTGATTTATATGTTTACACTAGTCACCGCCATGTTGAAAGGTAAATCTCATTTTTAAAATGAGGCTTTACTCATTCTGGATTTGCATAAACGACATGAATAGGAGCTGTATTACTTTAAGTGGAGGAAAGCAAAGAAAGGATGAGTCTGCAGTGGGAAAGCAGGAAAATCTGTCCTCATCTTATCTCTTTGCTCCAGTTGCATTTATAACTTTACAACAATTCTTTCTTGTCTGAAACACTTTTTTTTTAAAGTACTAATAACTATTCCAACAGTTAACCACTACATATACAACATTTTTATCATTTATATTGTCTAAATACAAAATACTTTTTTTTTTTTTACAGATGAATGCATGTGATTTGATTTATAATGTTTTCTAAATTACTTTTTTCATTGTTTTTGCACTAATTGCTTTTTTTATTATGGCAGTAGGCTATACTGTATATTTTCAATGTATGGTGACTTTTTGACTGTAATTTGACTCCTACATAGAAGCACTTTGAGCTTTGTTGAACTTCTTGGATTTTCCAATTAAAGCACTCTACTTGAGGAAAATGTGTGTCTCCACTTTCTGCCTTTGGGTTTGAAAGACATGCTTAAAAAAAATAATAAATACATTTGCTGAAATTATACCTTGTGTCAGTCAGAAACTGTAAAACTGTCTCAATAGTCTGTAAACATACCCTGTGTGATACGCTGTTCTTTTAGGAAGAAAAACAAAAAGAAAAATTTAAATTTTATCAAAATCGCTTTATAGGGTCCGAGCGCTCAAAAGGGTGCGAAAACCGTATTGGAACTGCTCGGATAGTTATTATTATTCGTGCCAAAGAGACGCGTTTTTGAGGCCCTAAACATACTCGAAAACTCACCAAAATTGCCATGCACATCACACCCGGTGAAAAATTTTATAATTTGGAAGAACAATACACACTTCAATAGAAAAATTGCTCCACAGCGCCACCTTCTAAATTGTCAAAAGCACATTTGGCCTAGAACTACGCAATTTTGTAGGCATATAGAGCAGGTCAGGATGAATAAAAAAGTCAGGCTGGGCCAAGTTGTAAAATGCAACACGACTCAACGGC
>NW_007580169.1:23391-48433 GCF_000690725.1 Stegastes partitus | reverse complement strand
GGCCTGAATCGCTGCCAACAAAAAAGTCTGGTTCATTTCCAGGATGATGAACAAAATATGTGTCCAGTTTTTGTAATTTGGCTTTCCCTTGCTCTCTCTGTTCCCTTTCTTTTCGCTTTGCCGCTCCACTTTTATGCTTATATGAAGTGCCGCTCATATTAACTTTGGTGGACGGTTGGTGACGAGTTTTACCCAGAATACACATGGAGACAATATCGGCGATCAACTTGTAAATTTGCGCATAATAAAGTTTAATGTGAGAGCTAAAACAAAGCAATTCATGCAGTACAACATTTTATTCAATATTTTACACCTACTGCATCACTAAAGTCAGTCGGTGTTGTAAAATTTTTTAGCAACCATGTCTCTGTCCTGACTGGTGCAACCAATATAACCCCTGTATAAAGACGTTTGATATTAAGCAGACAGTGCCCATACTCTGGACTGCTCTAGTAACTCATGGGAGGGCCTGCTTACTCCTGCTATCCTGAGCCATGGTATGGGCCTGCCTCCATTAAAGCTGACCTCCTGTCCAGGCCCCCCTTGGGGCCTGGGCTGGAGGCCTGCCGCCCCCCCTGAAGCCCCACCCCTGGGTTTAGGGTATGGCTGTCACTGACTTTTTTGTTCATCCTGACCTCCTCCATATACCTACCAAATTATTTAGGTCTAGGTCAAACGTGCTTTCGATGGGACTCTTGAAATTGTCTAGGTGGCGCTGTGGAGCCATTTTTCTATTGAGGTGTGTATTTCCCTCTAATTATAAAATTTTTCGCAGAGTCTGATGTGTGTGCCAAGTTTTGTGAGTTTTCGACTACATTTAGGACCTGAAAAACGTCTTTGTGATGAAGAAATACTGACATAACAGTTCCAACCCTAAGATTCTGAACTACAAAATAATCCACAAAGAGGTCAGTTTGACTGAATCTATCTCAGAAATCTGAGATGAAAGCATGACATGGTTTTAATTTGCGACAGCTCACGTGGGTACATTTCACCAACTGTTTTATTCTCGTCGTCTGGTCACGTGCTTTTCACCCTTGACTACGTCTCTGTGCTAAAGCAGTTCATTGAAAAGTGGAAGCGCTGCCACAGTGATGACTCTGCAGCACACTTAAGATTGTAGTATTGATCTAAGAAGTTAAAGAGCAGGCCTTATGTCCTGACTTGACAGTTTAAGCACGCAGCCTACTTTATTTTTTCAATTTGTGAGCTTGTAACAACGCCAATTCATTCTCTAAACCCTTCCATGATATGATAAAAATCTGTCCGCAAATTACATTAGAACTACATTAGGGATGTACTATCCTGGAGCCCTAGCACACTCCAAAGGGTACGTCATTAGTGGGATCAAAGGAGACAGGCTGGTGCAGGAGGAAACAGAAGAAGCATTAGGAAGGGAAAAACAGAAGAGAGGAAAAGTTCCAGTTTTGGAAGCTTGATTTGTGCTGAGAGTAACATTAATACAAATAGGCTTTATCATCTCTTTGGTTTAATTTGGGTTCTTCCCACAATAGCTCAGTGTGATTCCCTCTGTGTTCAGCCCTGCTTTGAACAGCTGAAATTATTTGTTAAGCCATACTCTACACTGCAATGCAAGGCTGAAGTCATTGTTTTGTCTGACAGGCTGCTTTGCTTGTTCTCGGTAACAACCTCTCCTCCTCCTGTCTGCAGCAGGAGCCCTGTGTAATTACATCCAAAGCGTTCCTTTCTCCCCTACGCTTGATATCACTGCTGACATCCACTAGCACAGCCCCTCCTTTCTCTCTCTCTCTCACTCTCTCTGCTTTCCTGCTTTTGGAGAGCTCTCACTCTCTGGCAGTCCTGCCTTCGTCTTCGTTCATGTGTGTAGCGCAGCGAAGCAGATGGAGAAGGAAAGCAAGAGAGGCAGACAGAGATGAGAGAAGAGGAATGAGCCTGGTAGTCAGCTGCAGAGGGAACAGTTTAAATGAGTGAACAGAAACGGAGAACGCATGATGACTGAATCATACAGTGGGATATTTATTGGAGGAATAAACTGCTGGCAGAGTGTGTCAGGTAAGTGTGCAACTAGTATAAACGTAAGACTTTGCTCTGGCATCTAACAGCACAGTGTGATAAAACAAAGTCAGAAGTCTTAACATCCCAGCGGTATGAAGTTGTTGCCAGAATGATGCTTTTCTACAGGACTGGAGGAAACCTGTGCTTCTTAAAATGTGACTTTATCAGGCAGTGAGTTAAGAGAGAGATCTTTATATGCTGCATCCTCCTTAATCACCCAGGAGTGAAAAAAAACCAGAGGTGTCTGTCCACCTGAGGGTTGAAGGCTGCACCAAAGCCAGATGAAATGCTCTGTGACTTTATCAGATCCACCTGTCATACTGTGTGCGCAGCCAGATCTTCCCATTACAGCTGTAGGAATATGAAATTCACTGAGGCAGGAGGATCTGATTCAAAGGTGAAACTGACTGATAAAGGTTGATTCTAGGTCCGTGTGTTATTGTGCTGTCATTTACATGCAGATATTGGAATGTGTGTGTGTGTGTTTTTTCTTTCAAGCTTTTAAGCTCACAGGATTTCAAAACAGTACAGAAGTAAAGCGTTTGTTTGTGTGTGTGCTCCAGTCAGGGAAAGAGGCAAAGATCAACTGATTTAACAAAGTC
Source organism: Stegastes partitus (assembly GCF_000690725.1). Classification (NCBI taxonomy): domain Eukaryota; kingdom Metazoa; phylum Chordata; class Actinopteri; family Pomacentridae; genus Stegastes; species Stegastes partitus. The sequence continues at coordinate 45,794 of NW_007580169.1, read as the reverse complement.
AAGTGAATAATTCACTTGGGGCTACATCCCTGTGATTCACAAGGCTTGCAGAGGTGATTTTCTCACGGGAAGTGACTGGTCTCATGCTGTTTAGCACTTACTTGAGAATGCAGAGCAAAGATCAGAGAAACAGATGAATATTTATGCTCGCCGTTGCTTGACCAGCGTGAGCAACACGTTGCCTTTTTATGGCATTAACACTGATAGTAAACTAAATTAAATAGCAGTTGTTTAAATGATTAATGTCTTCGTATTAAGATGAGTTCAACTTCTACTGTAAATGGCCATTTTTTCCTCCTAAATATATCTTGTTTGGATGATTTTACGGATTCAGCATGATGATAATGAATAGGCACTCTCCAGGAAAACACTACTCACTCTCTGCAACATGAGTTCATCAATAATTCACAGTAAGTGCTATTCCTATGCAAATTTATTGATATGCAAATTTCCCAAATGGGAAAATAATGGGAGTGAATTTTCAGTCTAGTTCTTGATATTGTGCATCTGCATACGCATATAGCCTGTCTGCGCTACAGATGTTAATTTGAAGGAGTATGAAGAAGAATGAGCACATACAGTATGCACAAACATGTGAACAAGTGTATGCACAACAAAAGTCTCGCAGCATGTGATGTGACATAGAATGTCAACCCAAGTGCATCGTGCAAGGTAATATTTACACTCATGATGCGCAGCATGCTTGCAGCACAGCAGTGGTGCGCTGAGAGCAATTTAAAGGAAACCATTATCAGCGGTTGTGTCAGGAAATGGTTTGGGCCTTGTAATACTCATGAAAATGATAATATAGCATCAAAAGCAGCACACACTGACAGTTGCGGGAATGAAGAGTCCAGACCAGCATCTTTTAAAAGGAAAGCGCATTCTTATGTGTCAGAGCTGTACATGTGAAAACACAGCGGCCCATGAATAGTGAGTGCAGCAGCCCAACAGCAATTGTGTAAAATTTAACAAAGCTACCCACAGTGGATCTGGAGTGCATAATTGTGTATTGAAAACTCACATTACTCTTAATACAAATTACAAGTGGAGCATACAGTTTGCTGCCTCTGGCCGGCTGAACAGGCACTCAGCTGGACAGGAGGGCATGGGTGAGAAATTAAAGGAAAAAAACAACAACATTGAGTGTCTAAGTGATGTACTAGGCCACAATGTGTCACTAGATCAGCCTTACTGTGCCTTTGCACGACTTCTCTAAGTCTCTGAAACCCTTTACTGGAGGCAGAAAAGGCATTCTTTTAAAGATATTGCCTCTTTCAATGTTTTGATGATGACGGTTGAAAGTGCACACACTTGCCTGCTCTACGTGACTAGTAATGTAACGGTGCCAATTGTGTGCCAACATTATGCTTCAAGTAGAGGGAAAGAACTCATGAGTAAAGTTACATGATGACTGGTTCATGCCAGCAAAATGTGAGGAAATCATTTTTTCCTGTGTGGAAAAGGATAATCGATATGACTGGTGATAGGCAAGCCAAACAAATATTGTTCTAATGTTGTACATATAGGTTTGAATACGAGTTCTTAGAGGACTGATACTGTAACTTTGAGGGAGAAGGTGTCAAATGAAATAAAGCCAAAGCTGTGTACTCACTGTAATATTAAATATGATTATTTTACTAAAAACCCTGTATGTCCATATTTATTTAAAACGTTTTTATTTGTCCCCAAATATTAGCTCGTATCGTGCCACGAAAGGCATTGGTATGTCTGGTTTTCCTGTTCTTTCTTCTTCTTCTTCTGGAACGACTTTTTGAATGTGACCAGCCTTGATATATAATTCTCAGAGGACATAGCACAGAAAATGAAAATGACACACTCATAGACCTGCACCAAACTTGCATTCTTCCTAACAGTCAGCAGGGGGCAACTCTTCTGGTTGCAAAAGTAGTCCAATTGTTTAGTAGTCCATGAGAAAATGACTTCACTTCTCACCTACTTTGCTACCTCAGTAAACGTTTTCCTAATGAGGTTATGGTCTTAGTTGCTACTTTGATACTGGAACTGTGACAGCATGATGTTCATTTTGTAAAATATGATTCCATTAATAGACAATAAAGCTGGGTATGTTTTAAGCGAGACAACCCTGTGATTGATAAGTCACTACCACATACTGTGTGCAGTGTCCTCAAGTTCTCAGTCAGATCCATCCCTCGCTTGTTCTGTCTAGTTTGGAAAGAGCAAGACGACAATAAGCAAAGTCCAAGCTTGAGGCTTCAAAACTGTAGTCCACAAACCAGCAGGTGAAATCACAGTTCCTACGTCCATCTTTTGTCTTTAGTCTTGTACAAATCAAAGGCAGGAGTCCTATTGCACCCCCTGCTGGCCCACATGTGCAAGTGCATAGAGTTGTAATCACGAATGCAGAGTAGCAATGGCATTTTTAAGTGGTATCTGGCATTTGAAAGATGTTATTAATATATAAACACATAGAATAAATCAAGTACAAAACACAGAACAGCAAGGAAAAAAAAAACAATTTATGACACAGCTGAAAAGATTGACATGTTACACAGCTTGTTCCTTCATCGCATTTCATACTCTGCTTGTGTTCAATTATATCTAATTGTTCTATTTGTTTTTTTTTTTTTTACAGACACCGGCAGGCATTTCCTGAAATAGCAAGCAGCATTTTGATACTGCAGACTATTGTGAAATCATCACTAGCAGAGAGTGCTGCGAGGCTCATCTGTATGGTGGAGTGTCGGTGTGTCACCCTAAAGAAGCTATCAAGACAAACAGAGCCTTGAGGAGAACACATTCATCTCTGCAGTGAGACGTACAGGCACTCTGCTTTCTGCTGCTGTCTTATCTAAATATTTGGCAATACACGAACTGCGTTTTTTCACCTCACAACAGCCCATCTGTGGACATGAGGAATCATGAGCCTATAGATTCAAGCATCTACACGTAAGTTAAACGAAGATGTTGGTGATGCTCAGACTCATTTGCCTATTAACAAAAGGAACATAATGGAACCAACTTAAAGAGCAACATTTAAGTTGGCTGACATCGGGCTCTGCAGTCCAGTCGTTACTATGGAATCTGAAGAAAGCACAACAGGACTGTCCACGGCTGCACTGGTGGCCATCGCTTGCAATACATTTGTTGCCATCCTTCTTCTTCTCCTCTGTCTGATCATCTACCGAGCCTGCAGGGTCCCGTCTAGCCCAGAGAGGCTACCAGTGCTGGCCCCACGTGAAGCACAAACCCAGCAGATGAACGAGCACAAGCACCTGTTGACCTCTTGACTGCACAAAGACGAGTCAAATGTAGCAACAAGTGATGGCCTTGGTGCACTGATCCACAGGAGAGGAACATGTTGGACTGACTGGAAGCAATAATACTAATTAGACTTGTCCTTCCCTAGTTTTTAAGGTCAGCAGCAGATCTAATGTCAGATGCGGCTGTGCCTCACAAAGACGTAGCAAGGATGAATTGTGGTGGAGTGAGGAAACTATTTTTAAGCAGCCATCACTTGTCAAATCTGGTTCTTGGTTTGACAAAGGACATGGAGGAATGCCAATGAGAATGCATGTTTAACACACACACACACCAACAGCCTCAAGAAGAGGACACGGCCACAAGGATGGATGCAGGTTGCACAGACCCTGAGAAAAAGGAATGTTAAGTACACAAAGACAACTGGTCTGTTGTTGAAGGTTTCTAAATATATCCTCTTATTTCATACAGCGGCCTGAAAAAAGAGAAAGCCAGTCTATTACTGAGAACAGGGACTTGAGCCTGTGTGGTGTGTGTGTCATTGTCACTCATAAACATCAGTGAATTGTGAGGCAGAGCGCCTTGCTAAGGGTGTTATATAAGGACTAGAGAGGCTTAGTAGAAATTTGTGGCCTCTTCAACACGGCCCTCACACTGACATCTGCTTGGGGCTGTATATGACGGGCCACTGGCTCTGGACTGAATCACAGGATGCTCACATAGAGAGGGATTAATCCTATAGTACCCCACAGATTGCAAACAGAACTATCCATGTTCCCCACATCCTACCACAGATTCTTAATACCTGAACATTTATCTTTGGGGCGGCAATTTCAGACTCAACAAGGCATGTTGTAGAGTTAATAGATTTACTGATATGTATGTTATACTTTACACCCCTTCCAGATATTTAGAAGATATCAGAGTTACACTAAGAAAGAAACAGTTTCAGAATACATTATCGCTCACATTAAAAAAAAGGTTGCTAATGTGACTATAAGTAGAAATAGATATTTTCCAACAATAGGTTCAGTAGATTAGAATGTAATACAGGATTGAAATGTGATCTGAGTAAAAGAAGATTTTCTGCCTTTAGATAAAACCACAAATAGAAGTTTTTATATCCTCCGAAAAGATTGTTGGAAGACATTTTAGTAAAATTATTCACTGAAGTAAATGTGAACAAAGCAAGCAGCAGTGGATACAGATAAAAGTAACTTACAACAATCGATCACAAAATAAATTCTGGAACTTGTTCAGACACAAATAGTGACCCCACAGGCAGAGTTACACTGAAATTGCTCGGAACTGGTACAATACATATGGAAGAGTTTTAATAAGCCCCTGCAGAAATGTTTTGAAGTATCAAAAGATGCATTGTTGCAGCGAATGCAAGTTAAATCAGGAGAAAACATTTGAATAAATATAAACAAATTGTTTTCTTGTTATGGTGATGTCATTTACTGCATACACTGAAAAAAAGAAGTTGGCTTTAATAAACGAAAACCAAAAGATTGTACCATGTTGCTGTGTCTGGTGGGGCCATGTTAAACTACGCTTTATTCTGGTTTCCTCAGTAGAGCGAGGAGTGTCTCCATCTTGGCTGCTTCCACTTCTGGACCGTCTTTGCCCTACACACATACACACACGTGTGCGCACACACACACACACACACGCACACGTGTGCGCACACGCACACACACACACACACACACACACAGAAATCTGAAATTACTTGACCTTATGCTTGACCAGGCACTGAAAGGAACCACAAACACAGCAGGCACACAGTTAACAAGAGGCCAACACAACACAAGCAGACAGAAATTGAAATTGATGCAAGGTCAATAGTAGCAGAGTGTTTATATTACTCTATTATATAATAATTTATTTATACCTCATTGTGAAATTTGGTGTGAAGACATGGAGCTACTGCCTAAATAACACCGTTGTCAAGAACATATTTAAATAGATACGCCACAATTATGGTGTGAGCATATTCAATCCTCCTGTGTGTAGAAAAGCAGAACCTTTATAGTAGCTGTATAATATGGCTTAACATTAGCCATGCATTGCAGCAGCAGTTCACTGTTCAAAGATATTTAACAGCAATTGGTATCAAAGATCATTACTGTCGGTACAGGGTTGCTGCCACAAGCATACAACCAGGACTCTGGAACTAAAACTTCTGAATGCAAGGCAGTCTTTTTTCATGTTAATTGTGCTTTTCCTGCAAAGGTATCCCATCACATCTGCTGTAAATAAATCACACTTAGTCAAGCTATTTGATTGCATATAGTTGCATATATATATATATATATATATATATATATATATATGTGTGTGTGTGTGTGTGTGTGTGTGTGTGTGTATGTATATATATTAATATTAGGGATGCCCCAATAAAGTAATATAATCATTCAATCAGTCGTTTAAGTCACGCATCAGTCACCCTGATACCCGACACCATCACTAAAAAAAATAAACATGTCCAGCATTGCTGATTAGCTGTAGTACCTGGTTGCACCACTAGGCGAAGCCTCTCACTGTTTCATTCTGTCGTGACCACAGCAGGCGAGCCTTTCCATGTTGGCAAGCCGAAACCATTGTGGGAGTTTAAAGACATCATGACAGACTTGAACGAGGCTTATTGAAATCAGGCCAATGAACAAATGTTGAGATGGATAAATTAGGATAATAAAATTGCATCAAGTGTGGTGCTGATGCAGACAGTGCAGGTAACTAACAACAACACAGCACTGTTAATATTAATGCTAAATGTATATTATTGTACTGCATACATAAATTGTATATAAAAGAGGGACGTAGTCACCATGACATCACTCATTAATTTTTGGGCTATTGTTTTGAAGCCTTGAGTTTGGAATTTGTCCGTCACAAACTTTTTTTTTAAAACCGGATGTGGCTAGCGACGGGTGGATTTGACTGAGAACTTGAGCACTGCCATACAGCATTTTCTGCTTTATCATCTATTTTATTCTAAATCAGACAATAATTTACAAAATGAACTTCAAGCTGCATTAAAGGAGACTTCAAATTAACATATGAGACCATCAAGTCATGAGAAAAATATTTACTGACGTAACAAATCAAATGAGAAGTAGAGTGGTTTTCTCAGAAACTTCTATACAATCAGACTTCTTTTTCAGACAGGAGAAGTCACCCTCTGCTGGCCATTAGGTAGGCAGGTTTAAAACATTTCACTTCTCAAATCTGGAGGCTACGTCCCTCTTATACGTGCAGTCTATGACTGTATGTGATATAATCTTTTCATCATATTCATATGGAAAAGAGACATAGTGACTATGGAATATGCAAAAGGTGATTAACCCCTCAAAGCAGTGGGTGCTTGACTACATCTCCTTTATAGTTGGGAACATGTATTTTTGTATTTTATGGTAGTTACTTTGAAATTTAAAAGAGCTGATCCAAACAGACAACTGTGTTCTCTAAATGAATGAGCCCTGAGCAGATGCAACATAATATGTCTGCAATGATGAAGAGCGCCATAAAGCTTCAGTCGTAGTAAAGAGAGCGGCACACAAATTAGCATTAAAACCTACTGAAACTTTAAAATGTATCGAATTTATAATAATACACTGTCCCAGCATGCCACCCAGTGCTGATTCAGTTTTCTAGATTACTTATGGTCATTGCTACTCAGCTATATCACTAAAATTCTGGACTCGCTTTGTCTGTATAATGTCCTCTTTATATTACTAATACATAAACATTTCTTGCCATTGCAGGGAGGCCTAGAATTTTGTGTCTACTCATTTTCTGCCACCCTACACTGATACAAATATAAATGCTATTATGTAAGTTTCATTCTGTGAGGCAATATTTATAAATAGGCCATCATAAAATACTTCATAATGCTGCTTTTATATTGCAACTGCCACTTGTGTTTTGTGAGTAACTAAGAACAAAGCTGTTGAAAAGAGAACCGGTGAGATGAACACTAACACAAAATTGAACAGAATTGTGTTGTGTTGTGGGGTCATTTGATACTACCATACATCCATCCATTATCTGTACATCGCTTAATCCTCACTAGGGTCGCGGGGGGCGGGGGGGCTGGAGTCTATCCCAGCTGACTTAGGGTGAAGGCAGGGGACACCCTGGACAGGTCACCAGTCTGTCACAGGGCTACACTTAGAGACAGACAACCAAGCACACTCACATTCACACCTACGGACAATTTAGAATCACCAGTTAACCTCAGCATGTTTTTGGACTTTGTGGGAAGAAGCCGGAGAACCCGGAGAGAACCCACGCTGCACGGGGAGAACATGTAAACTCCACGCAGAAAGATCCCAGTGTCCTCGCTAGCATACATGTAAAGGAATAAAAATTTTAAAAAATGTGTATGTCTAAAGTTCCCAATTATGTACATCTTCTGGTGCTATACATTTTATTTCAGTAGTGACACTCTTTCACACCAGAATCCACTTGAGTCAACTTGAACAGTGACACTTGAGCACACACATGAGCACAGCACATCAACTTTTCAATGGCTGTTTACCTGTTGTGACATTTATCCAGTATGGATGGCACTTAGTGTCTTTTATAACAGATTGTTTTGTTTTCTGACACTAATAGTTCATTTCAGAAGCTCAAAACAATGAATTAAAAACTCTGAAGAAAACTACAGTACAAGAGAGGCGAAGACACAAGAGTATTAAAGTCAAGAAGATGGATTGCCTTGAGAGCATTTTTGAATTCTCCTCAAATAGATGAGCTCAACACATTTGCATAGTTACAGTTTGGATTGTGAGGCCACTGCACTGTTATTTTTGGGAAAGTTACAAGTTTACATACATTTGTAAAGACTATGCATATCCAGGCAGTCTTGAGTTTCCAATAATTCCTATGCATGCTAGCTCCTAAGTCTATTATAGGTGTTCTAGAAATATGACAAAAATCTACTAGGTTAATATATATAGAAAGCAACTTGAACTATCAGTTTTGCTTATGTAGAAATCTGGGTTAATCAAATTCACTTAATTACACGTTGGCTACAGCTGCTGACTTCTCTGACCCAATTTAAATAGGGTCTATTTGATACATCCAGCCACAAACACTGTAATGGGAAAGTCTCTGAAGCTCTGCATTGATCTGCAATAGCAAATTATTGACTTGACTAAGTCAGGAAATCAGTTGGAGCTATTTTAAAGCAGCTACAGATGCCAAAATCATTAGTGCAAACAATTGTTTGTAAGCATAAAGTGCATGGCGCAGTTGTGTCACTGCCACAATCCGGAAGAAACACAAGCTATCACCAGCTGCTGAGAGTAAATTAGTCAGGATGGTCAAGAATCAACCAAGAATCACCCAAAAGCAGCTCTGCCATGAATTAGAAGCTGCTGAAACACAGGTGTCAGTGTCCACAGTAAAGAGTGTTTTACATGAAGGCTGAAGTTTGCTGCTGATCCCATGGAAAAAGAAAAGGCCTTCTGGAGGAAAGCTCTGTGGTCAGATGAAACAAAAATCTAGCTATTTGGTCACAATGACTAGAAATATGTGCAGAGGAGTGAAGGTGAGGCCCTTAACACCAAGAACATCATACCTACTGTCAAGCATGGTGATGGTAGTATTATGCTCTGAGGCTGTGTTGCTCCCAGTGGAACTGGTGCTTTGCACAAAGTAAACGCAATAATGAAGAAGGAGGGTGAACTACACACTCTTCAGAAAAAAAAACTAAAATCATCAGAAAGAAGGTTGGGTCTTGAACGCACAGTTGGGTGTTCCAACAAGACAATCATTCAAGACACTGCTAAGATTTGACATTGTTAAAGCAGGCTAGATTTAAGGTTTTAGAGCCACATTCTCAAAATTCTGACACAAGCCCCATCAAGACCCTGTGAACTGTGCCGAAGAAACAAGTCTGTGTCAGAAAGCCAACAAGTTTAGCTGAACTGCACCAATAAGGAGTGGAGTGGTCAAAGATACAACCAGAACCTCGTAGACGGCTACCAAAAACGCCTCATTGAGGGGAAAATGGCCAGGATACATTTAACCAAATATTAGCATTGATGTATGTATATTTTTGACCCAGCAGATTCTGTCATATTTTCAGAAGACCTATAACAAATTTATGAAAGAACCAAAATGCCTGATTGCTTTTTGTGACAAAGGCGCATGTGTTTCAATCACTGCATTATAGAAAAAACAGTTGTAAGAGTCAGTGGGAACTCAAGACTGCCATGAGACAGACCATCTTTACAAGTTTATGTAAACCTTTGTTCACAACTTTATATCAGTCGGCCACCATTGTCACTGTGCTAGTTTTAGTAGGCTGGTGTGCCAATTTTATAAGACATATTACTGAAAATATTTGCTGTGGGTGTTTGCGCCTGACGCTTATTTGCCACATTGGGTTCTAAAATGCTCTGAGCACTGTCAGTGGTGCTGAACTGAGCAATTATTTCCCAATTGTATGCTTTAGGGCTACAGTCTGAGGTCCCTAATGAGGTAGTAGTGTGTGTTTGTGTGCGTGTGTGTGTCTGTGTGTGTATTGTTATGCTACAACAAAACTGTTTATGTGCATTGCATCCAGGCGTGGCAATACCATGTATAATGTAGCGAGTTGTGAAAATAAATGCATATTACTGTAGTCATTAAAAATTTTTTTCTAGCTTACATGCACACCACAAAGGAAGACCGGAGAGACCACAGAGCTGACTCTAAATGGACCCTGATTAAAGTGTTGTGACTCAGTGTGCCATTTAGTTTCCTCCTGTGATTAGAAAGACTGCTGTGATTACTCCACAGCTCATTAACTATTGTCATCAGTGGCAACGGAGCATTCAGCGACTTATCAACTGCGTGTGGACTAAAGTGGAATTTTGTTTTATTGTATAGCTACAACCTGCTTTGAATATATAATTTTCTGTGGCCTTTATTCACTTTTTAAATTTTTTACGATATCTTTTTTTGACTAGTTTGACAGTATGAGCGACAGTTAATATGAAGAGTATATTTTTTAGGGATAAATTCAAGAAACTTTTTCAAAAAATAATTTTTGCTCAGCTTCTTTGTCTATTGATAACTTCTAAGAAGCTTATTGAATTATAAAGAATACTCCATCCTGTGGCGAATTTTTTACCGACATAAATGAGCATGAAAAAATAAATACAGCTGATTAGTGATGTTAATGGGAGGGTGGGGGGTGAGTGGACTCGTTATTTAGTGAAATTAGCTTAAGGTCAGGACTCCACAATGAATGAATCATCTGAGCTGCTTTCATTGATGTGGAACAAGTGGGAGTCATGAATAATGCAGAAGTGGAGGCATGCATCCAGATTGTTTACAGATAAGATGGTATATAGGGTGAAAGGAAAAAAATTGGCTATACAAGAGCAATGGCAACACTTGGAGAACACATATATATATTCTCCATAGCGCTGAAACTAGCAGAAGAACTAGAAATTCCATTTGCATGTGTCAATAGCATCTGTGTACGTTTGTCTCGATTGATTTTATAGTCTGAAACTAACTAACTAACTAAATAAATACATGCAGCTTTTTAAATGATCAATGCTTGTAACAATGTTTTAAAAACAGAAATAGAGTAATTATCCTGAATTTTGTATTGTTTCCCTAATACGAATTTCTGTACAATAATGTAAATATTAAAAAGAATCCAATTTCCATCACTACAAAATGCAAAATTGGGTCGATTTTAAATTCTCTTTGTAATCAAATGGTAAACTGGCATTCAGTGGCTTTGACCTTGCAGTGAAAAATCTGGAAGCACCTGACAGTTGGGTTCCAAGAATGCTTCATTTGCACCCTGTGCCCTACCAACTGTGTTGTAGACGTGGCTCTAAACTGCTTACCCTATTTATAATTTTTGCCAATTTATTTGTCAATTTTTATTAACAATGATATATTTAATTTAATTAACAATAATTTAGTTTACTAGTGGTAAAAAAGTAAGATGCATTATACCTGATTTACTTATTCTATGGATCTTTTGTTTCAGCAGATGTAGATTTAAGTAATTATGATCACAGTGCAATTAGGCTATTGTATGCAACAATTAGCTGTCAATAGGATCTGTCTACATGTGAGTGTGGCCCATAAAGACTATCTTAGCACCACAGTACAATGAACAGTGTGTGAGTTAGGGCCGTGGGCTGTTACGCTCCTTTTCCTTTTTGATAAAATTAGTACAAGCTACATCTGTCAAACTTGGCCAAACTGTCACCCTGCCTGAGTGTGACTGAGCAGCTCGCCTGTTTGTCTCTTGTTTGTGTGTTTTCTGGCACTCAGGTAGGTTGTGACTGTTTTATTAAGAAACTTGTTTTATTAAAGGCTTAAGACACTAATTTGTCACTTGAGACTTGGCCAGGTTGTAGGGTTTTGTTAGTGCTGGCACTGCGACAAGCACATTTCGTTAAAGTGCACTTCAAGTATAATGTATATGTTTAGTAATCAGGTCTATAAGTGCTACTCCTGCCTGATTAGCAAGCGCAGTTAAGGCAGAGCAGGATTTACTTTTGAGTTTTTTTGTTGTTAATATAGGTCAGGTATACAAATTTTAAATGTCTACGTTTTGTTTATAATTTATTTTATCTAACTGCCCTCCGTTCATCCTTTTGTGTGCTGCGCTGGTTTATGTTGGTACACAAAAACCTTCCACTACATTCAACTTTGGTATGATTGCATCCATCTGCCTGACTGTATGTTAATTCCCTTTCCCATAGTGAACTGGGTTCACTAAGGCCTAGCCTTTGTTTTCTCCAAACAGAAGCAGTCACTTAAGAGTATACTCCCTCTTGTGGCATAAGGGGGCAATAATCCATGGCTTTACAACTACTATGTCTGACTACAGGAAACTACAGCACAATGAATATTTTATTAACTACGCCACAATATAGATAAATACACATTTTAGTAAATGGGATAGTGCAACTGCTGAGCATTAACTCTGTATTTCCCTATGCCATGGTGCTATAATGACATAAATAAACAATATAGAGTGACATTTATAATATTTAGTGAACATTTCCAAAAGCCTATGTTAAATGTAGACTGGTGTAACAGGTTTTAATCCAACTGGATTTTTTTTTGTCCTGAGGCAATAATTATTGTTAGCAGCTCTTCTACCAAATAATCAATAATGGACTGTGCATTGTGAGACCTTTTCCACACTTCTATTATTGGAAAAGTGGGGAAAAAACCCTCTCCTTTGGAATTCCAAACCAACTACACGCCGTCATCAACTTGCAAAATGGATAGGCAGAGACTGTAATATGCGCTATTGTGTCATATATCAAATCAAATCAAGTTTATTGTCAGCTTGCTGTATGTACAATAGTAGTATAAACAAGATGAGAGAGCGTTTCTTCAGGATCCCAAAACTAAAAGCAATTAAATAAATAAGTGTTTGCATATCCGGATCAGCAGTTCAGCATTCTGACAGCTTGTGGAATGAAGGTGTTGAAGCTGTTGATCAGTCTGGAGGTTCTTCTTTCAGTGCTCTGGAAACGTTTACCTGATGGCAGTAGTTCCAACAGTTTATGGAGAAGGTTTGGGGAGTCCCTGACAATGTGATTTAGTGAAATCAATGTTTGGGTTCACAAATCATAAGTGTCTTAAGCCTTTAATAAAACATGTTTCGTAATAAAACAGTCACGACCTATCTGAGTGCCAGAAAACACACAAACAAGAGACAAACAGGCGAGCTGCTCAGTCACACTCAGGCAGGGTGACAGTTTGGCCGAGTTTGACAGATGTAGCTTGTACTAATTTTACCAAAAAGGAAAAGGAGTGAAACAGCCCACGGCCCTAACTCCCATATGGCATTGATTATTCTTTCAGCCATAAGAAAAGGCTACTCCTCCTTCAGTACTACATTCTATTCTATGTGCGATCCTTTTGCAGCTGATTCATGTCGGATTCGGTAAAGTTTAGACATGGACATAGATTGGCTATTAAATTGGATAAAACAGTCAGGAGTTTACCCTGCATATTGTAACACCCATTTTGAGCAGGCCATTCTATTGCATATACTGTATAGCTTAAAGCCTAAATTTTTAGTAAAAATAAAAAAACTGAATTTGGAGCATTTGTTATAAATTCTATTTTGCTTGAGGGAATGTTTTGATATCCATTTGTTTTTTTTAACTGAGCAACTTTTCTTTTTTTTTTTTGGAATATGTTTTAGATTTCCCTTTTTTCGATTTCGATTTCAGAAAGAAAATCGATCGCTGAGAAATGCTTCTGTGGCGGCTTGTTAAGATTCTTACCTTGGGCTTCAGGCGGAGGTTAGGAGAGAGTTTGAAGCTATTGACATTGCCTCTGTCATCTCCCACTATGATGATAGGATGGGTGGGATTAAACTCAATGTGAGTCAGCTTGGTCTTCTTTTTGTCCACCACTAGCTGCTGGCAGAGAGCCTCATATTTGTTGATGTTGAGGTCAAAAACATGAACCTGAAAAGAAGAGTCATCATACCAGTTAATGTGTTTATCTTTTTTTTTCTTCTCATTTTTAACAGTTTCGACCTTGTTACCGAACTGACATTTCACACAACAGCAATGGGCGACAGTGTGAATAAAAATAAGATTTAGAAAACAAAAACAGAAAACTGACCACTGTATTTGATTTCGATGATACATTTTCAGATTTTATTCCCAGTTTTTTCCCTGTTAGTAAGTACGTAAGGGCTAAATGGGTTGTTACAGACTCCCTTTTCATGTGTGTGTTGTGTTTTATGTGAAAAGTAGAACGGAGGAGGAGAGGTTGGTCTGACCATCTGCTCAAATGAAGGGTGTTCCTGCCACTTCAGTGAGTGTGCGCTACATGTTTGTCCAAGATGCCATTGATGATTTCATAGGCATCTTTATCAAAAAGGAACCAGATCACAGATATTTTTAGTCTAAATGCATTTAGACAATCTGTCCACAACAAATGAGCCCACTGCAAAGCACAGCCCACGGCTTTTATCAGAAAGATGGCATAGTCTATGTGTATCAGCACCACACAAAGCATCGCAGTCATTATTTGTAACCAATCATCACACTCTACCTGGGTATGACTTTCTGTAACCTCTTATCACTACAGCCATTAACTACAGTGTTTTTGCTGTTCATGTACTGTATAAGCACTAAAGTAACATGAGTCATTGCTGATTGCAGTGGACACCGGCTGCATCTGTAATCCATGCAAGAACTTCAAGCGGAGAGAAAATTAACTGTTATGCTGCTTATAAAAATAGCACAACAGCAAATGTACTAAACATATATTAGGATGAATGCACAGCTACACATTAGATGAGACTTTGTATACTTTTATGTTTTAAGGTAATGTGTTTGAAACTGGGAAGGGATTCATCAAATATTGTGATTAAGACGACTCCCAACAAGCCCAGTTTAAATTACATTGACAGTTACAAGACAATGTATTCTCACACCATCCCAAAATTATTAAAAGCTGATGAAAGTAGTTTTTATTGCTTTGGGTGGCTATTGTTAAAGTATTAATATCTAAATATAATACAAAGGGTATTCTAAATGAGACATGTGGCAGTCCATGTTCCAAAGGGTAAATAAAGCTGCACAGAGACCAAATATGAATTGAAAGACTACTAATAATTTGGGGGTAAGCCTTGACTTTTGATTATTTCATTCTGACACTTTATTTCCTCAACCGTCAGCTCAGATGGAGCGGAATGGACAGAGGGAACAAAGAGATGTTTGTTTGCACGACACAACTCTGTGTCATTCTTTCACCTCGGCCTGCCAAGCAATTCATTATCCCCAAGAACACATGTACACAAGCACGTACGAAGACGCACACTCACACAAACACGTACGCCGTTGTGTCCCTGACATTTTGCAGTGTAGCAGGAGCAGCAGCAGGCCAGATTGTCATCAACAGTACATATATGTGTCAAGGAGCACACAACTCATGGTGAATCACTCAAGCTCGATCAGACACATGTCACACAGAAAACGGCAATTGTACTACAGGGACACGGTTATCGTGGTTAAGATGATGCTGTTTAACATCATGCACTGAGAACATATCAGGGGAATGTGAAAATGCTGTCGATATTCTGTCATTCTTCAAAATCTGACAGCTACCAAGTGTCGATAAGAGTTCTTGAACTCAGTGTAAAAAATAATATTTAGTGGGCACATTAAAGTCCCTGTCAGGTTTACAGGTAACATTTACCTCAAAAATTGTGATTACAATATATACAAGTATACTAACACCAATCAGCAACAATGTTAAAACCACTGACAGGTAAAGTTTAAGACACTGATCATCTTGGCAATGCAATGTTCCTTACTGGGAAACCTTGGGTACTGGCATTCATGTGGATGCTACTTTGACATGTACGACATCTTCCAAAAGGACAAAAACTGCTCAAGAATGGCTCCAGGAACATGACAAAGAGGATTTATACACAATACTAGGCAGATGGTTTTAACATTGTCGCTGACCGTTGTATATACATACATCCAATAATCAAAGCAAAGTGTATCCCTAAAATCAGAGTCTGAGTCATGTATTTTGTGAGCTCAGTACAGTGAGAAAAAGCAGACCAGGCACACTGAGCTTGATCAAATCCCGTTTTAAAATCTTATCCCTCTTTCCACTTTGAAAGGATGTGATTGTGCTTGTTAGATGTGTGCCAACTGACAAACTTTTAATGAGTTTTTTTAATAGCCGCTGAAAATTCCTTTTGCTCTAGTTTCAGAGAATAAATTACTGTGCACATGGGACTTCATATGCTTTCTAGAAAAATCATTTGATTTAATTCTTTTTGGTAGAATATATTTACAGTTAAACTGTTGTTATTTTTTGTATGTACTGCTAGTTGTAACTTGTACACTACAAAAGGGACATCAGATTTAATGTTTTGAATTTGTTGGAAAGTCTGATATTTCCTCACTTGTATGTCTTATCAAGACGGATGCATAGTTGTGAAATATTTTGCATAACGATCGTTGGTATACTACAGTGCCTTTTGTGCCTGTGGTTCTCCTGGCACCGAAGAGGGCGTGACACACATACACACACTATCACATAAGGTGTCTCTCAAATTGCTCAGCTCTCATTTCCTCTCTGCCACTCTCACTCGACTTCCCTTGGCACACTGGACAGGAAATGTGTCAGACACAACACTCTGGACTTTTATAGTGTGGAGCAGACTGTGAAGACAAACAGATGGGGACAGCTTGCAGCCATACTAAGAAAATATGTGGAGATAAGCAACACAGCATCCACTGAAATTACTTTGGCTGGAATCAATAACTACTGGCAGAGCAGGAAGCCCCCTTTGTTACAAGACACAGTGTTTGAACAAACTTGATTGCTTGAGGCTATTCAGCATTAATCTGAGGCTTAGCCTGAGACCATGGTGGAGGGTTTAGCCAGCTGAGTCTGTAACTATATTATAAAGATAATAATAAAGTGGGTGGCAGGTGGTAGACGGTGCAGCTGTTTGTTTTTTTCACATGTTCAGTCGAGGAAGTGTCAGACTCATGTTATCTTAGGCACACAGCAGATTTGTGTTGGCTGTAACCATAGCTTTTAGACAAAAAGCATCTATATGCCTACATATATGTCTAAGACTGGCTGTATAGTCAGAGTCATTAAAATAACATTTCATGTCATTGTATTTTTGATCAGATGTCTTAAAACAGAGCATTCGTCATGCATCCCTTTAGTTAGTCCTAGTTAAAGGGGAAAACAACAAGGTACGTACACACATTTCTCATTTATTAGCTCCAGTCCTGCCACATATCCAGCCTTTATGAACGTTATAATGTTAAGTTTAGTTGAAATTGTATAGAATGGTGTTGATCGCTATGCATTGTCATTTCCGATGCAGCAGTTTGGAGCGCTGTTGTACTAATTATACCAACAGGTGTTTCTATCATTTTGACACACTAATTGTGTCAATAATATTGCTCAGCTTGTTTCTATCTCATGTAGATGCAGGAAAATCTGCTTCTTTACTTACTATAAATATAAAACACCTAAATTTGCATGTAATGATGTGTATTCTTAATAAATCTAAACATATTTCACACACTAAACCTTGAAACAGAGTATTCTGAGGGCCACAAAAAAAACAACTACAAAAACATTTTTGAGATGCTGTGGCTGCAAATTGTAAGAGAGACTTTACAAAGACTCACATTTCCATCTGTGGTCACAGCAGCAAATACAGTAGAGGAGTATGGAGCCCAGGCTACGTCTCCAACTGGTTCTTTCAGGTCAAAGGTCAGCACTGGAGTGCTGAAAAAACACACAAACATACAAATCAGACAGGACAACACACACAGAAAACATGTTACTTTTTATTATACTGCATGAAAAGGGAGGACTCTATGAATGGTTACTCATCAGAGTCACAGAAAGAACCAGTATAACTGAGACTGTCTGCGAAATCTGTCTTAAGCGTTTGTCTATTTTTGGGTCTGAAACAGTGCTTTATTTCTGTGATGTACACATTTGTACATGTGTGACTTCTTCCTACAAGTTTTAAATGGTGGATAAACATCTTTGGACTATCAGTCATGGTAATCACTAACAAAATGTCCAGACACCAATGCCTCATCAGAGCCTGGCCAAACATCTGGAGATTCAACAAAAGGTTCCAGCACGTTGTTACCTGACATTAAATATTTTTGAAACACCACTGGAAGCAACATGAAGAAATTAAACATTTCTAAGCGGTGGAAGTGGGTACCTACAGGCTACCTTCAAATATTAAAGTGAGAGTGCATGTGTGTGTGAGAGTGACAGAAACAGAGTAACCAACGCTGTCAATAGGTTGGATCTTTACATGTACAGATTTACTTGTACATTTACAAAGTCAGGAACTAACGACATAATCAAAACCTGAGACAGTTTTTTTTTTTACACGCATTCTGCAAGTAAGCAAACTCAAAAATCTCAAAATTCAGCATGTCTACACATCAGCAAGCTAAAAAGAAATAAATCAAAATTTGCTGATAATTTAAGCTTCTAGTAAATGTCAGATAGGGGCACACACACCTTAATGCTACACCCCCTCTTTTGTTCAAATCTCAGATGCTTTTACATTTGAACAATTGTAAATGAGGTTTGTGGGTGAGTAATTAAGTGTAAGTGGAGTTTATATTTTGTCTTACATATCCATCCTAACTTCCTCTCTCAAACACAGTATACTGATAAACATTCTTAAATTTGGAAATGAGATGGAGTATTATCTGTGAATAACCCTGACAAATTACATGAACCTTAGTAAACAAACCAGAATGCACAATTAGCTGCACTCTGTGATTATCATTTGCACCAGTCTCCAGGTAATTTGGTGCAAGATATGCCTTAGATGACAAACTACGTTCAAATGCTGCTGTGCCTGTTTTATAAATAAAATGCACACAGGTAGGTGTAGAATATGTCTAATTATTAAAACAAACTATTGTAAGAGATATTTTTTCACAGCAGAATGTCCCTGCACGTACTGTAAATCCAGAGTCAGGGCTATTAGGGTTCTTTAATTATGTACAATTTTATTACGAGACTTGGTGCACATCTTTCAAACCTTTTAAATAACAGACTTGATGCACTTCTCCTTTGTTACTTCAAATCCCTTCAGTTCATTCAGGGTTGCCTAATGTCATATGAGATTTTTACAGGATGTTTTAGTCTCAGCAACATGGAAAAAGCGCTTTTACATTTTCAAACATTATGGCGAGTTTGAGAAAACTTGCATGATCCATGATGTTTTCTCCTGCAGACAATATGTCATCTTTAGGATGTTATAGATCATACCCTGTCTCTCATAATGAGTGGATGATTACTATCATTATTCAGTCAAGCTGCCTCTGCTGACAAGGAAGTGGGAGGCACAGTGGGTTAGTCAAATAAGCCTGGAAAATTATTGCGGGGTCCTTGACGAGTATAAGGTAATAAAGACTAATATGCTGCAATATTAAAGATTACAGGAGTGATGATTACCTTGTTCCTACTTCACTGAACGTACATACATATTTGAACACAGAGCATTAGTAGTGTTGCTAATGGTGATGATATAAATTCAGCAGGAAATTGCAGTTGCTATTCTGTAACTAACGGCAACATTTGCTTCTCATTCGAGGTAAACTAAAAATGTGTCTTACATCTTCTTCCATTAGAATATGTAACAAGAACAAAGTGAATAAGAATATAACAACATTACACTGAAGGGTGCCGGATATTTGAAAATGACCAACTAGCCGATTGACTCAGATCCCCTTTATTTTATACAATAAATTTTAAAGATATAGCTATAGATCTTGTATGATACCAACGCACAAGAAGTCATACGAGATGTCAAGCTACTTCTTTTTACCCAACACTGAGTATCACAGGGAGACTTCAACACTATTTCACGTTGTTCCCAGGAGATTTCACCCTCCCTGGCAAATGCAACCCAGCCAACCAGTAGGAGTCAACAAGTACAACTGTGTTTAATAGGACAGCCAGTCAAGCCAGCAGGGACAGAGATGGAAACTTATTCACTGTGATGGTGGGTGAGCGTAACACATACTGCTAGATGTTTCACAGACATGCGTTTGTACTTCTTGATATATAAATATGGCAACATAAATATTATTGTAAACCTAAAACTGCACAGAAACGTAAATGGCAACTGATGATGAAAAACTAAATAATGCTGTAGATTTGACTAAATCACAGTTTTCCTAAAAAAACACAAACTGAATTTTAAAAAAAGTAAAAAATTATGCTCTTTTTACAGCTGACGCAAGTATTCCATCTTTCACTCTTTTTTACTTGACTCTTACTTGATGGTATAGTCCCAGATCTTGATGGTCCAGTCTGAACTGCATGAGATGAAAACCTTTGGATGAAAGTAGTTCCACTTTACAGTATCCACTGTCATGTGGTGGGCTTCATAGGTCTCCAGGATCTTGCTCGAGTAAGTCTTGCACTAAGGAATATAGACAAAGTCTTGATTTTGACCAAGTAGGTGGTATAAGCAGGAATTCAGTCAGTGTCTGCGAGTAGCACCTTAAGAAAACAAGGTTTGAAACAACTACTGTATTGGAGTGTTGTAATGTCCTGGAACAATCAAAAACAACGAATCATTTTATCACTGGAACAAAGCACTTTTTTTTTAACCATCATATAAACTAGCGGACAATAAGGTACATATCAGGCAATAAATAGTATAGTATAGAATAAAATAGAATAGAATAGAATAGAATAGAATAGAATAGAATAGAATAGAATAGAATAGAATAGAACTTTATTGATCCCTTTGGTGCAAACCTCAGGGAAACTGTTGAATGATTTGCATCTGGCCACCAAGTAATTTTTTTAGCAGGTACAGGTTGTTTCTAAAATCACCCTGTTCACTCACTCACTCCTTACACAGTGAACATGCAATAGCTTACTCAGTGGGAAGCAGCAAACTGAGATTTTGGACACTTACCACCATCATTTTGTACTCAGTTGCGCAACAGTAATTTTGTTATCTTTAAAAAATGGAGCCTATGCATTGTAGAACTGTTAGTAGAAAGTAGTATACATGCTATGGACTGTTTTCACAGACTGAGCAGTAGTCTTCAAAGAAAGAACATGAACATATGTTCTTTAGAATGGCTTTTTTTGGGTAATTTTTATTCACAACTGATAAAGAATTCTGATAGTAGTGATACTAGATGTGTGCTATGCTTGACAGTTTTAACCCGAAGAAAGTATTGCACTCCACTGTGGTTCAATGTAGAATTACCCTTTAAATTTCCATAGTCTCTTTGCCATTGACAGAATAGGGTTTACAAAAGCACCAAAACAGCAGCAGAGGTAGACAGCAGGGATAAATTAACTAGACAATCGGGGATAAAAACGGCTTTATAGGTTGTGGGGACAGCTGTTGAATTTCAGAGCAGAGACAGTTTGATTGTTGACCTGCAGCTAAGTGAAAGATTCTTAATCTCTCCTCTCCCAGGGTTTCTATGACACTGAACCTTGAGGTGACAGACAGAACATATTTTATCACACATACCGAGTGGGTGTTTGTCAGCAGGTCTGCAAGCAGACGTAGGTGAGTAAGCTGATTTAACAGGATTGCCGCAAAGGTGTGAGTCCTAACTCTACTGGTACAACAACAAGCTAACAAACATTTTCCAAAAGGGTCTGGTTTCAAAACAAAGCTGCACTAAGGGAGATAAGGATTACCAAAAGGCGTGTATCAGATTTTCTAGGTCAAGAATCCTAGGGTAGAAATCAAATCTTTGAGGCCCACTCATATACTGTACAGAATATTTATATTGCTTTCGATAGTAGAATATATTAAAAGAGTAAATGTAGTTAACAAGTTGCCACATCCAGTTCCCAGCTCCAATAACTACTGTTTCAGCACCACGGTACGCCATATTAATCATGATTATTTTATCTTTTTAGGCAAAGCAAACTGTCACCAACTACAATCGTACAGGTCATTTATATGATTTAACCTACTTTTGGATGACAGTGAAGTACTTTATTACTGGAACTCAGGCTATTTTGAACCGGAGCAGCCCCGATGACATATTCTAGCAGATTAAATCAGTTGTTGCTTGAACTTCTTTATTATTGGGTCTTCACAGTAAATGTTGATTAATAATAAATAAATACTAACTTTACGACATATTCTACTAAACAGCATAGGCGTTAGCCTGTGTGTGTTTACACTGACACATTTGTGTGTGTTTATATATGCTACATTTATAGCAGCCTATTATAGCCTTTATAGCAGGAATTAACCTCAACCCCATAATCTCACTGACACTATACGCATTCCCTCAAGAACTATGTTTGTTTTTGTAAATTTCAGTCAGTTTTAAAAGTGTGTGCATTAGTCACTGAGCTCTTTAAACACTTCTGTTATCAAATCAATAGAACTTTAAACACAATACACTAAATGAGTTTCCTAAAGAAGAGAAGCAGGAGGAGTGGGCAGTCAAAAACTAGCAGCTGCTTAAGGAGACTCATTAGGTGCTTAATGTCAAGCCTAAGGGGCTCCCAGTGGGCGATGTGGACACTCACAAGTGCACATATGGAAAATCACACACACACACACACACACACACACACACACACACACACACACACACACACACACACACACACACACACACACA
>NW_007580169.1:0-23324 GCF_000690725.1 Stegastes partitus | reverse complement strand
TGCACCCTCTGGAGTGCAACCCCAGCAGGATATCTGTAAGTACACCACAAATAAAACGCGCTTCCATTTTTCAGACAAGATACTGAGGAACAGTGTAAAGCCCCAAGTTGATCCTAATGGCACACAAAAAAAACCACAATTTTGGGTCTGAGGCTTGGCTGAACAACAAAAGCAAAATCTTGCAGTAATTTTCAAGTCATCCTAATCAACGAAACTAGCATAAGCTTATTTTTTGCTCTGAGGTCAAACCTGGCAAGGCTGTGACAGTACAATATGATCAAATTTCAAAACTTGTTTGTCTCCTCTTGATCATTCATCTGCATTTTGTGGCATTGCTGTCCTGACACAAAACCCTTGAACAGATTTTACTGGTAATGTCAACCAGAACTGGTGAACTGAACAAGCCAGAAGATCATTTTAATTAATACAATAACTGAATTAAGTAATTCCATATTTAAGTAATTTCTGGATAATACTGCATAGTATCTGTGAAAATGTTGCACTATCAACAACAACACATGATCTTTTCAAACAGCGTCAATAAAGACATACTCTATGTGTCGGATTAACTGAAGAATGTTTCAACACTCTGCTGAAATGATCTAACTGGCTTGTGTTAATGGTGACTGGATCAGCTATTGAAGACTGAAGACACAAAACACAGATTGTTTGACTCTGCCAATATGTTAAAGCAACCTGTTCACACTCGCTCTGCGTGGGATCCCTCCTAGTGCTTCTTGAGTGTGGGTGTGCATCTGTGTTTGCTGTGTGCTAGACTAGTGCCCTTTCCAGGGTGTACCCTGCCTTCGCCCTAAGTCAGCTGGTATAGGCTCCAGCGTCTCTGTAAGCCTAAACAGGATAATGAAGGTATAGAAAATGGATGGATGGATGGATTGATGTTTACACTCCATTTGCGTTGTTCATTGGGTCTGTGTGCCCCAAGTGATCCCAACTCTTTCCCATGTCTGACTATATATAGTAAATGTTTGCGCTAACAGTTGACTTTGTCTTAACACATATACAGCAGAATTATATTTTTCTGTGTGATTAGAGTGGGAGGGAAAAGAAGAGAGAGAAGAAATGATGCAGAATGACCTAAAATTCAGGGTCATAAAGGCAACTGTCCTGTGTTACTGGCAATCCTGACATTGAAAATAAACAATGATAAAGTTAAGTCCCTCAACCCCACCGCTGGAGGTAATCTAATTGGCAATGACATTAAGAAACTATAAAAACAGATGATTGCTCACTATATTTTCAAATTCTTACTACTGTCGCTAAGGCTCAATAATTCAATCTAAGATAAATAGAATAATGTAAGTTATTATAGTTATTATTACATATAATTAGACAATTGATGAAAATCAACATAATGACCATTTAAACTACTATAAAGAAGTAAATATAACAGTGAATTATCAATGTTAATATATTTTTTAAAACTATATGGTTACTTTGAAAGTTTATGATTATGCTGCATCTATACTGTAATTTGTTGCTTTACATGACTGTCCTATAATCTACTGTGCATTATAGGTTTGGCCACATCATATGATCTGTACTACAACCAAAGCCTTTACGTTATCACTTTCTTCTTCACTGCACATTTAACTGCCTTTTTGGGCCATGTCAACAACATGCTAAATGTAACATTAAAAGTGACACACAGCCAAGACCAGCAAAGTGAAATCCCTAATACATACCTCATATATTTTCCCCTCCTGAGTGCCAACTAGGAACAGATAGTCAATCTGTTTATGGAAGTCCATCGATGTACCACAAGCTGTGAACAAAAGGTATTAAGCGCTTAAATGAGACGCACACTATTACAGACACCAGTCTGATATACTGGGCCAAGGCAAATCTGAATTGATGTCGGATCATTCTCAAAGTCAGGCACTTTGTATAAATAATAGTAGTAAAGTGTGTTGAATGTTTTGAGTACAGCCTTTTATATATCCATATGCTAGCAATCTAAGTGAGTAAAACCTTACGAATGAGGTGCATCTGTGCAAGTTCTGGTTCCTCAGGGTCAGCACCAATCAATGGCAGTTGGATAATATCTGTAAAAACCAGCTCATTCTGCAATTAGGCAAACACACAGTCAGACATGCTTATCAACATCTCACAGAAAATCTAATTCACCACATATGGGAGTGCAAGTTAGAGACATGATACACCCAAATAAAAAAAAAATATTTCCTTGACTAACCCTGACTAGTGTCCAGGACACAACTCGGCCATCAGATGACACAGAATAGAAATTGTGGTTGTTGTCCATGTCATCATTCTGCCAGCACACCTGAATGTAAAAAAGTAAAGAAAATCAGAATTAACCACTGGAAACTTCCCAGGAGTTTATCAATCCATCTCCACTCCCAACTAAAGCTTCTCAAAATGACAAAACTTCAATGTGAATGCAAAATTGAGAGCAAGGTAAGCAAAGGTAGAGTGGCTGAAATTAGACTGAACAACACACACACGGACACACTACAAACTGCCATTACTCTATCCATCTCTGCTGGGTCCCCTACTCTAACCTGCCAGACAGGGGCTGTGTGCTTGCCAGTCTTTGCTGTACTCTTGTAAATAGGCTCCTTTCCCTCCTTCTTCAAGTTATAGACAGCCACACAGCCGTCATAGAGGCCTACTGCCACCAGGTAGGTACGCTGCTTGTGGATGTCGAGGCACAGGACACCAGAACTGGTGGGGTAGATGTACTCTGGGAAGGAACAGTTCTTATATGTGTAGAAGAGAAGCATGCCGCTTCCCTGTTTGCAGAAGTCATCTGGCCATGCGAAGGACACAAGAAAACAGATTTGCAAAGATAAACTCATTACAAATGTTGTTTAAAAAACACCCTAAAACATTCTTTATAGAAAGTGACAAATACAAATGTGATTAGATTAGATCAAATTTAAACTGAAAGAGATGTCTACTGATTGCCTGCTATTCTTAGTACTTACATGAGCCCATTCCCACACCAAACAAATCCGGACATTTGTCATTCCTGTTAAGGACAGATGATTCAAAAAGTCATCCTCCATTTCTCGCAGGAATAAAAGGGGTATAAAATCACTGACATACACCAATTTGAGGAAACAGTAGAGTTGATGTGTGAACCTACCAGCAGAGGGCAGTGACAGACAGTTTTTTGGCTTGGTCATATTTGAACTTCCACAAGGGGAGAAGGGTGGCCTTTGGGAACCTGAACTCATCAGCGGGATCCTCGTAGTATGCAAAATCTGAAGGGAGATGAAAGGAAGGCAATTAAATTAAAAGAAAAGAAAAGAAAAAATAATGTGTTTACTTGATTATCCAATGGGAATGTATTTTGCTATTGTGTCACTTGATAGAAATATACCTTGTACTATCTTGTCATAGATATTCTGATTGACCATTCGTTCCAAGCTCTTGGCCTCCTTCTTCACTTTTTTGAAGTCAGCTTCCTTCAGAATATTAAATGGAAAAGCATACATTGAACACTGCTATATTTTATATATATAGTAATTTTGTTAGCTCTAAAAAGACAACACTATGATTTGAGAGTCATGAACAATGCATTGATATGGAAATGTATGTCATATATGACAACAACACTAATATTACATGACAATGTGTTAAAATGCAAATATTATTAACATGCTGAGTTCAGGAAGGAAAATCGTCCAGAAATCAATTTACCTGAGCCTCCATCAGCACCATTTTCTTCTGACTTTTGTCATCTTTTTCTGACGGTACAGCTTTCTGCTTCTCTTTATTTTTTTCTTGTTTCTGCAGCTCTTCCACATACGCATCATAGATCTCCCACTGCACAGAGAACAGAGTTAATCATCATTCAATGTAAGCACAAATATTCTCTGGCGCATGACAGTGAGAAAGCAAACCTTGCTTTAAAGTATCTTTAAAACAAGTCAAGGAATCCAGTACCTGATTAGCAGAGGCAGAGAAGCTGCTACGTGGAAGAGGTTCAATCTGGCAGCTTATTTCCTGCAGGAAAATAAAAATACCTTCCCTGAAACTTTTGAGGCTATGAATATTTCATTATATACCCATCAACATTGTGTTTTTCATGAGGATATCTCAACAATTATGCAGAACAGTGGCTATGATCCTCCTCCTCCTGCCTACCCTCGGTGGATTATCGAGAGTCTGGGTGGCCCTGGAACAGGCGAATACATTTGCAATTTTCGGCTCTTTCTTATCAGTTTTGGAAGCCGCGCTGTCTGGTCTATCCTCCTCTCCAGCTTCCTCCACCTCCCCTCCATCCTCTACAGGTGTAGCCTGTGGAAAACAAAAAAAGAGAGGTTTGTAGTTCAAGCCAAACTCTTGGCTTATTTACTTTTCGATTAAATGTCGATCAGGTTTGCAATATATTGTTTTAAATGGAATATAAAATATTGCCAAATGCAAACCAACAGTTTGACTGTAGTTAAATCAAAGACATTTTACCGAGGTTTCTGTTTTCTCCTTATCAGATTCTGCTCCGGTGTCAACTGTTGCATCATCTGGACACACAGAAAAATGTGACTTTAATTTCACTGTGCAGAAAACAAACACATCATGTCTACATGCATGGACCTTTCTTGAATTTTATGGCACAAGTTGAAAGTGACACCTTGTGGCACCAAGTGTGTATTACACCACAGAAGAAAATCTAACAGTTCATGCCTCAAAAACACATTTGCCAAGTCATGAAAATATGACTTTCTTGGTCTTGTATCTATAACAAACAGGTTGTGTGCTCTATATACACAGAACAGTATTGTAGCATATTTCAGTAGCTACCTTCATGGAGACCCTGCTTGAGCATTTCTTTACGACCCTCCTCAGAGTTTTTATACACGAGGTTGACCTCCAATTCAAAGATATGCATCGTGTGATCCACAACACAAGGCTTAAAACAACGATCCTGAGAAAAAATGAGAAACAAAAACGTGAAAAATATGAAGCAAAGAATGTGTAAATTTCATTTGGTTGTGGTCAAACGAGAAGAAAATTTATTTTACTTGCTTCTTAACTGGAGTGAAACAAACATTTAAAATAAAAGAAAGCACACAGCCCAACAGGTTACTCTCAAGTGAATATGAAGGTCTGACACTGAAGAAAGAATGTTTGTATTCTTCAATTACCAATTTACAGAACCTTCATTGACATTGCTTCAGCATTGCA
Source organism: Stegastes partitus (assembly GCF_000690725.1). Lineage (NCBI taxonomy): Eukaryota > Metazoa > Chordata > Actinopteri > Pomacentridae > Stegastes > Stegastes partitus. The sequence goes on along the minus strand of NW_007580169.1, from coordinate 18,152 downwards.
GTCACACTTAAGTCGCAAATCAGTGATGTGAATTTGCAAACCTGACTGGATGTACCATCTTTACCTTAAAGCTCCAGCGGGCAATATTATTAGGGGCATTTGGGTTGTGTGTAGTCAGGACCTTTGTGATTTTCTCCTTCTTCTCCTGGTCAGATACAGATAAAGCAGAAATTACCAGCATATGAGTGACTGACTAATTTGGCTGAGGTGTTAATTGCAAATACAGAGAAATAAAATGATAACTAACAATTTTATTAAGACCACAAAGTGAAGCAGAACAACAGTAAAGACATTTTCTTCTCATGAGAAATGAAAACCATTATCCTTCTCTTACAATGTCAGTGAGCTTCAGTTGATCTGGAGGCTTAACAAGGCCTTTGATGCGTCCACCACCCATCTCCACAGTCTTTTCCTCATCCGTCACATCCGTCTCGTCACATACAGAAGAGATCTTGAACAAACAGAAAACTACATCATGTGGTCATTGCACATATGTTTTTTCTCCCCTGCAGTCAAATGTTAAAATTCAAAAGTGTATCTTTTTTATTTTATTTTATTTATTTATACAATTTTGTTTGTTGGATTTTTTAAATTCTTTTTTTTTTTTGGCTGGAATTTTGATACAAACAGAGAAGAAAAAAAGAACAGGCACAACAACATCGCCCTCCCTTATGAATAGCTCGTGTTTTCTGAGAAACTGAACGATTTTCTCCAAACACAACAAACCAATGCAACTTAAGACTCAGGTAACACTCAGAGGCAAAAACTGGTTTACCACACAGATAAAACACACACAAGCTGAACAATGTTGTATGTGCAGTCCAAAGCAAACTGTATCAAGGGAAGACTGAACAACCACTCCACAAGAGTGTGGTACAACACAGGAGAACCAGCTCCTCTGGACAGACTCAGCCGTCCACCTGCATCTGAAGGATAGTGGACACTCCTTTGAGGACAGCAATGTTCGCATTGAGAACAGAAAACACAAATGATATGAGAGATCCCTGATTAGGCATATTCACAACTGCTTACACCAAGAGGCATGTTGGTAGTAAATGTACCATTAGCCATGGGTTTTTTGGGGGGCAGTATATATGTGGGAGTCTCCATCATTCTGTTAGAACTATGCCAGCGCCTTGAATGAGAAGTAAAACGTCTTCAGAAAAAACAAAAACAAAACTGGACTTCTCTTTTTGTTTCCAGTTACTTTTTTTTACTAAAACTCTTGGAATTTTGTCGAAAGGCCACCTACCTTTTCTTTATTTGCAGCTTTGGTTGACTTCACTCCAGGTGTTTTCTGAACATTAGAGCCCTGCATAATGATAACGACATCAGCCAAGTGGTCAGTAGTACATTTAACACTACAGTAAGACGTACTTTTACTTAACATTAAACGACTAGGACGTGCGTCCTGACTTTACTAACGTAAGCTAACATTAGCTTAACTGAACCCACAATTACCTTTCTTGCATGTGCTCTGACGTTAGTGTCCCGAACAGACATTGCGGCAAGAGTCCGGTTTTAACGCTTTTAAAACAGGTTTACTGGGTTATTTTTTCGGTACAGAGTTAAAAAGTTACACTTTCAAATTGCTGAAAGCAGAAGAGTTTGGTCTGCCACGGTTTCCTGCTGCTGTATACAGGTTACCAAGACAACCGTAAGCCCCAGGTAGCGGTCAAAGTAGCTCCCAGCACACTATTTTTTCTGTTTGTGAACTGTTAACTAGTGAATACTTTATGCAAAAAAACTGAAACTCAATAGTGAACATTTTATTCCTAAGAATGCTGCTCCTTCTATTAAATATATATATATATATTAGACAACATAGAATTATATTAAAGAAGTAGTTCAGGCAAAAATGGTATGGCACAATGAAATAATTTCTATTTAGATGAAAAAAAAAATCTGTAATTATACATGTTGATTATGATGTTTCTCAATGTCTATAATTGAAATGCGTGAATATGGTTCACAACGCACTTCCAAGTGATCTGCTCTGTGATTGGCTGCTTTGTCATGAATATTCTATAGACCCGGAAGTGGGGCGGTACTGCTGTTTTGCTGTCGAGTCACCTCTGTCAGGATGGAGGAAAACGAACTGCTATCATGCTGATTAACGAGGGATCCCGACAACCGAGCATCATAAACCGGGATAGTTAGGCTAAACAAAACGTTTATCTTTCACGCCTGCATCGTTTCTATAGCGCTTTGCCAAAATGATGGAAGAAATCGACAGATTCCAAGTGCCTCCAGTCAACGGAGAGACGCAGCCTTTGGTGAGAGACGAACGACAAAAACACATCTTATGCAAATCATTCTCTATTGAGTGCAAACGGCGTGTTTTTGCCTCGCTTATGTGCTTCATCGTGACAGCTGTGTCACATAATCTGCGCCTGAGCTAACCGATGGCAATTTGTAGCTCTGGGACAAACTGGATCTCTGGGATCGGTGTAAATCGGCCATCTATAGATGAAAGAACAGCGACTATTGCTTTCTATAGAAACGATCGCGTAAATAATAGATACAGGGATTAATAAAAAGCAAGCCTTCACTTTATTTCATCATAGTGATTATACTACGCACTTGGATAAAATCGTGATCCTTTAAATCCACGTCAGTATGCGCTTGTTTACATCAATATCTGCTCACTGTTTTTACATTTCGTCATTTGGTGACGTGGTATTTGGGTCGGGATGTGCTGTATGAGCCCAAATGATGAATTGGAGCTCTGTGTGCACACCCGTACTGCAGACTGAGCTGTAATGACAGTTAGCCTGAGCAGAGAGTCCTTCCATGGTTTACTACATGACAAGTCTCAGACCTGTTATGACATTAATGTGTTGCTGTGCTTATAACAACAACAGTGGTGCACTGTTAATCTCTGTTAGATATGATACGTCATAGCACCCAGTTAATAACTGAACCATTGCTCCTATTCTCTACATTTCGTTTTGAGCAGAGCTTTATTTTCAGCAGTACATTACTGCCACAGATAATTCTGATACGCCGGCCTTATTCTCCACACTTCAAACGAGGCAGTCTCAAACAGCTGTCCCTTTGTAAGTGTTTGCCTTGGGGGTTTAGGCAAAAGCAGAGCTCCAAGTTCTACTGTTCATACCAGATCCATGTTTCCCCAGGACTGCTACCCTTGAGGCTAAACTCTGGCAGAAATCACAGGAAAGCTTACTTTCACTGGTTCAGAAACTCTACTTTTTTATGCAAAAGCAATTGCTTTGCTCCATGAAGATTTGATCAGTCTACACTCGTGTTTCATCCAGTGGGGTTTTTTTTTGTGTGTGGAGATGAATCCAATACAAGAGATACTTGGATTATGGCTGCAGTGTGTCATCGAGTGCCCATTGTGCCTTAAAACCATCTCTAAACCATAAAGTTTATTCCTTTTCATCATATAACTATAAGAGCCTGTGTCAGTCCAACACTGTGGACCTCTCCAGCGTTACCTCATATATTTTACAGTTTATCTGACACAGCCCGCCTCTTTGGATTTGCACAGTATCTGACCATGCCCAGATCCCGGTCGCTGTGGCACACATGGCAGTGCATTTTAATGCTAATAACATCATTGTGGTCCCAAAATGGTATGAATGCACTTGGCACCTGCTTCTCTGTGGAGAATCAATTTCACACAGATAAAACAGCTTAATATAGAATTTTGAGCATTTACAATTGTTGACTATTAGATATAAATCTCAAGCATGGTATTCAAACACCTTCCAAGTCACAAATCATCACATTATTCAGCATGTGGAAATGTGAAAGGGAATACTGTAGACTAAATCTATTTATGGCAGATTGCCCTGTAACACACTGAGATTGTAACATACGTAGCCCAGTTGCCATTGTCTTGCATAAGGATAGCAGTCAACTGTTTTAATAGTCGCCTGATGTATCAGTCCTCAATGCTATTGGCCGGTGAGCGGCCATGATGTATAATCCTACAAATCGCTTGGTGTTTATGCTTCGTCAGCAACCTTGTGGCTCTTCATCATCAGAGGCAGAAACTGATTCGCCAACAGGAAGACAGACTGATGAGACTCATACACAGAGTGGTCATTTCTCTAATGTGCGCGCATGTGTACACACACATTTTGTGTGCATGTGACTGTGAGTGAGTGTATGTAAACGCACGTTGAAGGTCAGGGTGGGGTGCGAGGCCACGCTTTACTGTAATACATAAAAATCAATCTGTCGCCCCAAGTGTCGCAGGTCACGACTTATTCATTTGTCAGTGGCTGTCAGAATGTGGTCTTTCAGGAAACTAGCGCCTTTTCTATGTATGTTTTTAATGTACGACTGTGTATGATCCCGTTGATTAGTGCCACTGAAAGGGATTCATTTTCATTTCTGTTTTTAGATTTAGGAACTTTCAGTTACATTTCTTTAGGCCAAACTTTCAACTGATACACTGTATTCTAAGCTGTTATGCTTCAGGAAGAGTTTTAACTTGTTTATTATGGGGTACCTGCCACTTGCTATCAGTAATTGTGCTGTCTTATTTTTAACAAGTTGGAGGAAATTCTGTCACAGGCAGCTTAATACAGAATCCCTTTCATTATTCACTGGCAGCTCTGCTGAAAAATTTCAAAGGGATATATTTGACAGACAGTGTGACCCTACATCATCATAGTATCTTTCTGTAGAGGAATAGAAGTGTGAAGAAACAAGAAAAAAAAAATCCTCTGGGTAAGCCTAATGATCTAAGGGAAGTGCCTGTCACAGAACAGAAAATGTTTGTGCTTGTTAAAGTGGGAATACCTCATCGGTGTGCTGTGATTCGTCAACATCTACTGGTGTGTGTGTTCACTGTTGCAGCTCTCATTAATTATTCCAGCGAAGTGAACAATGCTTCATCACCAGGAGAAGATGAGGCTATTGATGAAGGTGGATTTAGCCACATTGGTAGACATTTAAAAAAAAAGAACTAATTTATTTAAAGTTCTTGGTGAAAATTGGAGAAATGTGAGGATAGGAGATGAAGTGTGGCATCTGAGAAAAGAAAAAGAAACTATATTGGTCTCATGTTCTGTCTGACAATAGTGTTACTTAGATTTTTGCTTGGGGGTTAAGCCGACACTACATGTGTTTGAACATGTCGTGCTCCGCATGGTTGTTTCATCTGACTGTATTGTTGGCAGTTTGTTTTTAATTGCATTACATAAAAATTGATATGCAAAATAAGCTTTTCACTGTCCCTGCTAAATACTCATGAATTTTTCATCAGGCCCTGTGAGATTGGATAAGCTCTGTTGGTCTCGTGGAATTGGCCTAAATTGGTGCAGTATTTCTCAGTAATACCATAAAAAAGGTTTTGATGAAATAGATTCAGGCATATCTGTGCCTAGACCTATTTATTTTGTTATCCATTCATGCAGTCTTCAAAGACACTTATTAATGTTTAAAATGTTGTTATGAAGCACAAACATGCCTACGCCTGCAATGAGTTTTCTAGACATTCAACACTTTCATGAATAAGTATAAATTGATAAATATAGTTATACAATTAGCATATTGTATCTCATACACAGTGCTGTTCGGAGCCTATATGAATTTCTAACTTTAACTGTAAGTGTCTCTGCTCGGGTTATTAAAAGCTAAATGCCTGGTGGCGTTCATTCATCTCTCAGAGTGCAACAAGCAGAGGCCTGTAGGATCAACATAATGTGGAGCTCTGTGAGCAGAGCAGGCCAAGCGCGGCCCAGCTCCCCTCTCTCAATCTGGGGGAAACCATGGCTCCAACAGCAACCCCCTCTGTTCTCCCATGGCCACCTCCCCATGCCATCACCACTGGCTCACACATGAAAGAGACAGAGCCACCAGCATAGGCCGAACACTCAAGCCTATTGACGCTGCAATCCAGGCAGCTATAGTAGGCCAGAGGAATCTTGCCAGGTTTTTGAACGCAAGCAGTTTCTAAAGCGAGCTGATTTTCCAGGCTATGTTAGTTAGTGATGGATCTGATCATTATTCTTAGGGGTGAGTTGAGAGGATTATGTTCAGTTTCACATACCCCAAGGAAGAAGTACAAGGTGAAGGGAATTTGTCACTAGAAAACACTTTGGGTCCCCCTGTCTGAACAAGATCCTAGCAAATACATCTTAGTGTTCAGCGCTAACATGCTCTGCATTGTGTTTCTGTTTCCAGGACCCAGCAGCATCCTCCACCTCAGAGGCAGAGCCTGACACGAAGGGAGAGAGTGTGGCCATGAACTACAAGCCTTCTCCATTGCAGGTCCAAATAGGTATCATAACTAACACGCCGCAAATCAATACATGACATGACTTCACAATATCAAAGGGTTTAACAGTAAGCAGCGAAGAATGGAAAGCCTGCAGCCCATCAGGGAAATATGCGCATGAAATCTGCAATGGAATACTGTAGTAAGCAGGTTTGCTTTACTGCATCATACGTGGGTAAAATAAATATAAAAAAACAGCTGATGCCTTATCATATTTAAAAACCACTTTGCATTTCAGTGAAATTATATTTCCCAGCATTGCAATTTACTTCTACTGTCAGTGGTGTCAGAATATTACTGAGCAGCTCCTGTTGTCACAACATTGGTAAAGCCTCTGTTCCACTTAGGCTTCCTAATTTTTCTTTAAGGACTGTGATCCAAAAAGCTTGCTGAGAAATAGTTTCCTAAAACTACGCCATCAATCTCTTAAAACTGTTGTGTTTTGCCAAAAGATTTCATCCTTTAAGACGCATTGATTGTGAATCCAAAGGTCTTGGTATGAACTATGAAAATCAGATGTATCTGTATGTATCCAATTCCAGTATTCTTCCTGTAAAAACACTACATGTTTTAGTAATATCTGTCGATCCATTCATGTGCTCAGGAAGACTCACTGGCTGAATATTTCATCAAAACAAAAATAACCAACAACCAGAAATGGCTGCATGTTGGTTAGAGGCCATATTACAATGTCAACAATCCATAGCTTTTAGTGAGCTGCTCTCACAACAAAGGTGTGTACTGGGCTATAAACACTACATTTGGATAACAAGACTTTAGTTCATTTTTTTTTTCCCAAGAAGCAAAATCACATAACGCTACTAGTTATGGTAAATGTGTTTAGCCTAATTGTTGTATTTACTGATGACCTCACTTCCTCTGGTTGCCCAGAGAAACAGAGGGACCTTGCCAGGAAGGGATCAGTGAAGAATGGCACCGTGGGAAGTCCTGTCAATCAACAACCGAAGAAGAATGCCAGGACAAGGTAGCAGCTTCCACTGCCTGTTTGTTTCTCTGTTATTCTGACCAACACAACCGCAAATGTTACACTTTGCATTCATTAGCATGACAAGCAATATGTTTTTTGCATCTTCAGTTCCCCTATTCAGTGCAAAATACCGCAACTAACTGAAATGCAAAACACGAGGACTGTGCATGCTACCTCTGAGGGCTTTATTCGCTGCCAGCCTGCCAGCGACGCCATCAGACTTTCTAATGTTACAACTGAACACAAACAGAGCACAACAAGGCTTCTTAGAGAAAGGAAATTGGATGTTTGGGAGTATGAATGCTGATAAAAGAGTCAAAAGCATTGAGCATAAACCCAGTACAACCCACAGTATTGACAACTGGCTCATCTGTTTAATCCCACTCCCTGGTGGATTAGTGGAAATATAAGAAAGGCGACCCACTGGTCTGTACCCAGAATCTCTGAGGCACAAAGATAATCTAGAACAGCCTACAATCTGAAGGCAACAGATTATTCCCAATTTTGGGGGGAATAAATGCCCTTATTAGGACAAATGCAATACTTTCTTTTGGTTCCTTGACTTATACATTTGCAGGTATTAATAAATTGTGATATTTTTGTTGCAAATGTGAAAAACGTTTGTTGTATGCATTTTCATTTCTAATACACAAGTGTGCTGTGCTCTTTTATAGGTTGGTGGTGCCAAACAAAGGCTACTCTTCTTTAGACCAGAGCCCCGATGAGAAGCCTCTGGTAGCACTGGACACTGACAGGTAGGTCCTGCACATGTCATCGTATCAACGCTGTAACTCTGAAATATCACAGACACGAAAGAACAGATATTTGAGCAAAAGTAGACTTAAAAAGGGGAAATTGGCTAACTTGTAGTTTTATACGCCCCACTCTGTCATGATGAGACATTAATCCATAGAGCAACTTGAGAGAGTTCTTAACAGAAGGGATCCTAAAAAGGGGCAAAGCCTCTCCCAGGGCTCAGGATTAGAGGATAGCGGGTGAGGATTTGGACAGGCAAAAGCAGCTCAGAGAGAGAGCGCTCCCTTCCACCCGCTACCAGCAGGTCTGTATGTGACACAGATGAGTCCCACCCTCTGTTGCCCCCCCATATGCTGCCACATGAGGCAAACCCTCTCATGTAAAATGAGCTCTCTGGTAGTCAACAGAACTTACATCATGAATTGCATCATATACTTTTTCTGACAAGCTTTCTGACTCACTGCGACACAGGATACCCGTTTGTTTATTGTCCACAATTTAGACTCATGTGCACACCCTTTGCACAATGTCTCCTTGTTCTGCTTGTTTGCAGTAAAGGAAAGGCAGATTACTCACTGGAGGGAGAAACCATGATGTTACTGCATATTTGTACTTCAGTATGTCTAACCATCCATCCGCATTATTAACAAAGTAATTTCCATAAGAATCAAGACATTATCTGTTAAAGTGTGAAATCGATAGACAACATGCAAGCAACCACTTGTACACACAACTTCATTCTTTTGTGGCTTGTGTTAGTGGTTCCAGTCAAGTTGTGGTATTCACCAAATATCCAGTATTTAGATTTTTTTTTCCCATAAAAAAAAAATTGATGAATGTTCCAGATCTGTTATTCGAGTCATACTAGCCGTTCTGCTTTGCACTGCAGGGGGCGGGAAAAAAAGCATTGTTTTGACATAATATCATAAAACCTTAGTCTGAATGAATTTGGAATTTGATTACAATACAGTCATTGCACATATTCTCAGAGGATTCTGTAGCTATGATCATTTTTATTGCTATATTTTGGCAAGGAGACTTACACAGATCAGTAATTATCAGTGAAATTCTTCTCACCCAGCTGCCTCAGGAACTTTCTGCAGTTCTCTGTCCAAAATGAGACTCTGTGTACCCAACAGTGTAACACCATCTTCTGTTGGTTGTAAAAGTTGTCGGTCTCGTGTCTCTGTCACATGATCACATCATGTTGTCTGTCAGGGACCACTTTAAGAAAGATGCTGTTTAGCATCCCAAATTCATGTAGCTGAAACAATTCTCTCATCTCTTTTTCATGCTACAGCAGCTGTGCTATTAATAATTTCTAATCGTTTCTCGTCCTCCAGTACCACTACTGACTCTGCTAAACGTGTCGTCTTGTTTACGGAGAACCAAAACAGCAGAACTCATTAAAAACATTTTTTTGTGAATGAAACTTTGGTAAGCTGAACATGTAGCTTCATGTAGCACATTTGGGGACTCTGATTATACTAATGATCAAATCTATTTAACATGCACCTCCTCGTGAACAGGTGATGCACATCAGGCTAAAATGAGAGATTTACAACAATTTTGTCCAGTCATGGAAAAAAGAGCATAAGAATATGAAACTGTTCTTGCATGAGGTTCAATATCTTGTAAATGTCAACACTTCATGTTTACTAATCACTTCAAATATGAGATGCAGCTTTTAACTAGTGTGTGCAGTTTTTTAAGTGGAATGAAATGTACTGCTCAGCTTGTAAAAGTTTGTTGGATAGTTTCCTCTGAGGCTGTAGAGCAGGGCTGCCCAATCCTGGTCCTCGAGAGCCCCTATCCTGCATGTTTTAGATGTTTCCCTCTTCCAACACACCTAATTCAAATGATCAGGATTATTATCAGGCTTCTGCAGAGCTTGATGATGAGCTGATCATGTGAATCAGGTGTGTTGGAAGAGGGAAACATCTAAAACATGCTGGATAGGGGCTCTTGAGGACCAGGATTGGGCACCCCTGCTGTAGAGTGACTCTGGAGGGTTTCTGAGTCTAACCCGATGATGTCATCATTACCTGGTGACTAAATAACTCTGATAGAGACTTAGCCTTTTACAGACATGCAGACATGCCATTAGTCACCTGAACATGTCGGCTTCAGGTTTCATTGGGCACTCTGAGGACTGCAGTTTCACTTGGTCAGTCCTAGCGACTCTTTAAACATGGCACAAGTCTGAACTGCACTCAGTCGCTGTTATGGATGGGAACACACAACAAAACAGCACTTCAGTTGTGTGAAGCAATTTGGGGAAGGCTCTTTTCACATTTCAGCACCAGCATTGATCCAAAAAGATGCCATTTATGTACCAGAATCACAAAACAGCTCTTTGATCTACTTTACCCTACAATCTCACATCTATCACAAACCTAAATGTCCAACAAAAACAAAACTTTACTGCGATGAAAACAGACCAGGTCAGATGATTGAGGCTTCCCAGTAATTAATCTGAGTTTTGACAAAAGATGAACAGGAGCTGAAGTTTAGTTTGTTGCTTCCAACTGCTTGTAGGTGTCTTTCCTCTGAGTTTATTAATACCTGCAGCATGAAACAGCAGCAGGATGAATATGAGTGTCTTCAAAACAAAACGAGTGTGGAACAAAAGCTTCATTATTACTTTAAATTTTAAATAATCCCTAACATGGTGACAGGATCGGTCCAGGTCAGGATCAAACAACAAGGCAGTGTGCTCTTCTTCACCTCAGATAGCTGAACTGTCACATATCGAGTCATAGTTAATAAGCTGCTGTTAATTCATTTGTTACTAAATGGTAAAGTTAAGTAACAGGTTACTATCAGACAAAGGCAAAATATAGGAAATTTAGATGTTTAGGAAATCATAAAGAAGGGACTGTAAATTATCGAGACAGTTTGATAAGTCCGGTATTAGCTTACATTTAGTAATTTGTTTGTTAGTGCATAATTCTGCATCAAACATCACTTTATATACTGGCTAATCACATGTATATGACAAATACTGAGTGCGTACCGTGGCCGTCTCAGTCATTGTGGTGGGTATATCTAAAGGAAGCAGTGAAGAACATTACTGGAAGAGTGACCTGATATCTGAATGATTGCATGCATGTCAGATTGTTAAAGCAGCCATGTTACACATTCCATATGTAAAAAGGGCTTTCTAGTTTAAAGCAGAAATTCTGCGTTCCAAAGTGAAATCACAGAATGTAAAATTGTGTAGCTTCAAACAATAGCCTGATTTGTATTATGGCAAATGTAGGATCCATCATTCATACCTTTGACCCTTACTAGAATAAAAGACAGGAACACTAAATTGCTTGACCACCCCTTTAAAGATTCACACATCACTATATCTACACGTTACTATCATGCAGACTGTCATCATTGGTGTGTAACTGCCAACGTCTCCTGTCTTTCAGTGACGATGACTTTGACATGTCCAGATACTCCTCATCAGGATACTCCTCAGCCGAGGTGAGATGTCTGAGGGACCAGGTATCTATACACATACTATATTGTTTCACAGCATCATTTGGTGAAACCACAAGCATCGCCACGTGATCACCCAATTCCTTTGTCTCACCAGTCACGCCAGGTGTATGTGCACCCATTGAAAAAAAAAAAAAGTATCCCGACTCGTCCAAGCTTTCATAGTCACAGTCACCTTCAAATACTTCTTTTCACCCACAAAGATTTGTTCCTCTTCATTTCTTCCTTGTGGAGTCGAATATGTTTCATTTGTTTTTGCCTCTTGCCTCAACCCATTACCATCAATGACCTGCGTGTTCTCCACTCTGTTGCTGCTTTGTGTGGATTTTATTATTATTATTTATCTGGACCACAATGTTTTTTTTTTGTTTTTTTGTTTTTTTTTGTGTTTTAATAACTTCTGTAACAAATACTTTTTTTTTTTTAAATAATCAGTTTTACTAAAAGGGTCACTTCTAGTCTTAGGATTGGCAAAAGTATTTTTAAGTTCTTCTGATATGTTATTTCTTTGGCTTCTACAGCAGATCAACCAGGACCTGAACATCCAGCTCCTGAAGGACGGGTACCGGCTCGATGAGATTCCCGATGATGAGGATCTGGATCTGATCCCCCCTAAAGCAGTCAATCCCACCTGCATGTGCTGCCAGGCTGCTCCCTCCACAGCCTGTCAAATCCAGTAGCACCCTCCCCTCCGACCCCCCCGACCCCCTAAAATCTCCTGCCCGCCACCTGCACTGAGGCCAACTACTGACCAGAGTGGCAGCAAAGGAAGAAAAACAATTGGCTGGCAAAGGCACAAAGGGAAAATCAAGGGTTTATAAAATGCTAAAAAAAAAAGAAAAAAAAAAAGAACCTGAGAAATTGAATATGTACAGTACCTGTGCATGTTCCTCCTATGGTAGGATCTGTGCATCTTACTTCTGCGTTGTTGGTTCAGCAGGGACTCGACTGATGGCAGAAACATTACCTCTAAGGAAAACATGTTACTTTTGCTTCTCCTTCGTTTTGACTTCCATGTCATGCTCATGGATTTCCTGGTTTAAGAGGGCCAAGGAGGATTGTGCGTTGTTGTGGAAGAAGCGAAACAACAAATTCAAATGGTAGGAACTCGACCAAAATGCGTGAGACATTGACAAGGTGTCATTTGCTGTGTCAGTGGTCCATCCGAGGAGTCGGCTTCTTCTACTGGTGTATAATTGATGGTCGTATACGGTGGACAAACAGGGATTGGAATCTCTGTAGTGCCCATTTTTGTTTTTTTTCTTTTCTCATTTCTTTCAGCCAGTCTGCTTTGTCTTCCTGTGTAAATACGTGTCAAACATGAAAATGACGTGTGTGTCTGATTATGCCCAGGAGAAATAGTGCTAAACCCTCAAGCTGCTGATAAAACATGAAAGCTTACACACTAAGGTAGTGATCCAGATTTTATTTTTTTTTTGTATCTGTTACACCGAGGTCGTAATGCTTCATTGTTTTCTATTCAGTTAAAAAGAAGCTGAAAAATGCATGTTGCCTGTTAACACTGTGTCCTGATGACCAGCCTGTGCGGATAATTTATCACTTTTTACCGACCCCCGACCACATCCTTTGTGCCGAGGAGAAGATACGTGCTTTCAAGTTAGTCATATTTAGGTTCACCTACTGTAACACCGGTAGATCTAGAGAAACCATTCTAATAATGCCAGAAATGAGCTCATGAATTAGTGTGTACTTTTGTGTGTGTTTGTTCATGTTCGCCCCCCACAGGAGTGTGGTTGAGATGCTTCGCAAAGGTAGCTACCACCAGTGAAGGTTGCAATATAGTTCATACACTTGAGGGAGTTATTAGATGGATGCAAGAATTAGAATTTTCTGAGTTGTGCAATTTGATCATACCTGCTTTTAAGGAATGTCTATGGAGTGATTCCATATTTCTTTCTTTCTATTTTATTTTTTTGATAAGATTGTTCTCCACGTTTTCCTTTCTTTAAACATTTTTTTGTTAAAATTCCTTTTTGTAAGGTTAGAAATGTGTGCATTTCCCTCCCGAAGTACACTATAACTTATTTGTCGGATGTGCGACAAGAACTGTACATGTAGCATCACACTCAGCTGTGGATTGTCAATGCTTTATGCCATTCAATGTTCTCCATGGAGTTCTATAGGAAGTTGCCCTTGTTGTTCAGAAGTACTGAATGTACACTGTCTGTTTTATCATATGTTCTTTGTTTACATCTCTCTGAAGACGCTTGCAGAACTCAGCAGGGATCAGCTATTTTTTCTCCCAAGTAGATCAAGCTGAGTTTCTCCAAAAACACTGTAATGACGAGAGAGAAGTGCAAAACTTCCTGATTGTGACACCTACATAAAAACATTTCTCTTGAAAATAACTGATAAGCTTCTGTTCAGCTTACGGGAGAAATAGCTGGCTACTCTCAGTGTTCTGTTGACTGATGTTGAAGGGATTTGAAATACGGTGCACATCTACTAAGAACAGTCTCATTGTGAGTGTCTTTTTAGATATGTGACTGTGTTTTTTGGGGGAACGTTGCATTAATCTGTCATAACTGTTAATCTGCGCATTTCAACAGGTTTACATTTTTATAATGAAAATCTCAGTGTAATAGAAACGGCAACAAAGACTGATTAGAGATGCAGTGTGCACTCAGTCTTAGTTGTTCCTTTTCTTTCTTTTCCTTTTGGTTTGCAGTAATGCCAGATCTGCAAGCATTTATGTATGGGATGTCAAAAGAGGAATATTTGCTTTGGTCAAATAGATGAATGAATGGTACTGTGTGTATCGCATAAAAACAACTAATGTCTACGTGGATAGAGAAAAGGATCGTTTTAATCTTGTTTCAACCTTTTTTTTTGATTAGTTTTACTGGTTAAACCACCCAGACATCTCTGTGACCCAGTAAGAAAATATCTCCCTTCTCTTATCACCGATATCCCCGATACAGCCTTTTGTTTCTGCAACATTTGATTTACAAAAGTGCACACACGTTAAAAGATCATTTACGATAAGAAGGTGCCATGTTTGTAGATAATAAAAAAGTAGAAAACTGTCACCAGTGCAGCTACTAGTTGGACCGGTAGCTGTGTTTAGTTAACAGAAACACGGAGGGACTGACTGCGTGGTCGACTGCGGTGCTGCATTTTTCCACCGTTAACATCATCCCAATGGATTTGCACACAAGTCATCACGGTTGTCTTATACTGAGTGCAATACTTGTGGCTAATGTATAAATTGAGGCATAGCTTCACTAACTTCTTGAGTTTATAGTAATTCGTTGTAACAGAAGCTATTTATTTGCAGTTGTGTGTTTTTTCCATTTTATTTTCATGTATGGGAAATACTTCATATACAGACAGACGCTTTTTATTTGTCAGATGCTTGTTATGACGATTGTGAACTGGTTCCATTTAGATTTTAACAGTGTTAAAGTTCTGTGTATAGTGCAACATATCAAAAAAAAATAAATATTAGGTATCTCAAGTCTGCTCGTTCCATGTGCTTCTGTAATTTGCAGTTGTGCTTTTTTTTTTCCCCTTCTTGTTTAGTGTTATACCCGCCATTACTTTTTTTTTTTTTTTCCAGCCCAGCACTTGTTCAGACTCAAACTGTTTTCTCTGCAGGAGATGAAACAAATAGCTTCTGGATGAAACAGTTTGTCTGCCTCCCACACGGTCTCTCTGCTGGTGATGGCTGATTACCTACTGATGTGAATGACATTATGGCCTAAACAGACAGGTTGGGGAGATGGATGGAGAAATAGAGGAGTAGTAAGTGTAAGGGGTGGGGGGTTGGGCATTTTGTGATTAGCCTTGAGTTGATCCCTCGGGAGCAGATGGTGAATGATGGCTTACGTAGACGCCTTGGATCCCAGGAGGTAACAGTAGTGCGTGTCCACGTTGGAGTAACACTGAAGTTGAGGAAGACGTAGAGGGAATTCTCATGAGACAGGAGCGCAGGGAGACAGGTGAGGAACATTTCTGTGTCCGAAATGATGCAATGAATGCATCGTTGCGTTCATAATTATGGATTAAAATAACCTTGTGAACAGTAGGCGCCTCCATCTGGAAGTCCAGGCTGGTTGAGACTATAGTACTCTCAAGAATAAAACAAGATGAATGCTTCGTCTTCAGCCACCAGTTCTCAATGAACTATTCACAAATATGTGCAAAACTAAGATCTCTGTAAAAAGCTGTTTCATTTTGCACAGTGTTTTGCCTGTTTGTTGTCAGCTTGTCTGTTCTGCCACCAACTCTGTGGTCTGTAATGAAAACACACTGGATGGGTGTTCTGGGCTTGTGTGAAGCCTAACTTTAACCTCCCTTCATGCAGAGAGATCCCAGCCGAACGTGACATCATGTTGCTGAGCGTTGCTGCTGCCGTGCTGCTGCTCTGCGTGCAGTGTCTGCACGGCTCTGCTCTTCCTGCCGTCTCCTCTTATGAGTTCACCGCCTATAGGATGCAACAGTACGACTTGGCACAACAGAAGCATGGTAAGTTCACACGCAGCTCCTTCTAATCAGCCGTACCGTGACACATTTTGACGTACATGTACTTTGATTCAGAAAAAAAAATCATTTTGTACTTTTGAGGTGTCAATATAAGACATGTAAAAAGTTCTTTCTAGTACACAGTATGCACATTGCTTTTGTATTTAAAGCTTCTACTTAAAATTGTTTTTTTCATTTTCAGATTTGATCTTAAATGTGCAGAATGATGACTGTTCAGACTTTGACACTATGTTTTTAAATTATTCCGTGAAATGAAGTTTCTCACCTTAAATTTGAGTTTAAGAGATCTACTCCTGACAGTGAGAAGTACAAAATCTATCTAGTGGATAGACTTTTGATTTTGCAAATGTTTGTGTGTTCATAGATCCAATATTTTTCAATGAGGCAGAAGGAGTCGA
Source organism: Stegastes partitus (assembly GCF_000690725.1). NCBI lineage: Eukaryota > Metazoa > Chordata > Actinopteri > Pomacentridae > Stegastes > Stegastes partitus. The sequence goes on along the minus strand of NW_007580169.1, from coordinate 1,756 downwards.
TGCAGTTTTTGAACTGGATTACTGTAGAAAATCCATAAGAAACATATATTATGACTTTAAGCAGAGTATATTTTCGCCTGTTTATCTTGAGAAAACATACACAATATTCTAAACTAAAAATGGGTCTATCAGCATGAACTACTTCAAATTAGGGTCATATTTTTGTTTTGCTATTTACAAATAGAGCAGTAATTGAAATTTACATGGAGTTTACTTTTTTTTTTTTTTACATTACATTTTTTTGTGTGTGAGCTAAATATAATACTTGATCGAGAGAACTTGACTGAGTTTGTGTTCACTTAGAGACTGCAGTCAAACTAGAGTTAATACGTGTTTGTACAACACTTGAGTTGATGCCTCTGTTTGATTTGTCTTGCTCTGTGTCTTCTGCCGAGGTTGCCGTGGAGCCATTGTTGTGGCGGAGGCACGCTCGGCAGACGAGCCGTCGCTGACCCGCCGCTGTGTTATCATGAAGGTGTCAGACTTCACAACAGAAAGATACTTTGAGGCCCAGAGACAAAATGCTGCTGCTGTACTGATCCTTCTGCCCAAAAACACCTCCAGCATCCCTCATGACACAATACAGGTAACAAGCTGAGAACACTTTTTGCCAGACACTGTTCAGGATGTAATTTACGACTGTCACAATATCTCCAAGGTATTAGGTAACAGCTTGCTGAAGTGTTGTTATAGAACATTATACAATAGCTATGGAAATGAGCAGAAAAATAGTGTCTGCATGTCTGCACCTGGTTGTTCTTTTACAGTTTTTTTTTTATCCCTTTCAGTCTTTTATGGTGAGCGAGAGCGAGACCTTGCAGAAGGAAACTCTGATGCCGGTGTATGTCGCACCAGAGGATGAACAGCTGCTTTACATGTACGAAGAGGTCAAGCAGGCTGCAGCTACACGGACCTCATCCATATTTGTCAGAGGTAACAGATGCCACAGGATATATGCATGTACAGTGGGGAGGATGGATGAGCTGTTTAAACTTACATATATAGCAAGAAACTGATAAAAAGAAAAAAAGTGAGCTCTGAATGGATAAATGTCCCAAATGGAAACAAAAAGGAAAGACACTGTATCAGACAGAAAAACTAAAATGAAAACAATTATTTTTATTGTTGGCAGTCCTTCGAAGTATGGTCACAGCTACGGCCTTTCAGATCCTAGTGAGCAACAACGCCCCCATTAAGGCCATCACTGACAATGCTATAGTCACACTGGAGGTGAGTGTGGAGCTCCATACTTTGCTTTTGCTGCATATATGACAAAAGTGAGTGACAAAAAAAAGAAATATTGGATAATTTTTTCTCATTTTCCTTGTGATTGGTCCCCATTATGTGTCTGGCGATGTGTATTTCAGGGAGTGCTTCCTGGAACAGGAGAAGACATACCCACCATCGTCATCACCGCCCACTACGACTCCTATGGGCTGGCCCCGGTGAGTTAGATGCTTAAACACCTCATTTAGAAGCACAGCTAACAATTTTCTAAGCTCTAACCTGTTAAATTGCTTGACCCTTTACTTCTTAAGATGTCAACATGACAGTATTGTCGTGTGCTCATGTATGGATGTGTTTGTTTGCCACACAGTGGTTGTCATATGGAGCAGACTCCAATGGCAGTGGAGTCATCATCCTGTTGGAGCTGGCACGTCTTTTCCAGAAACTTTATAGCAGCCACAGCACCAGACCTCAGTGAGTTGATTTTAACATAACAGAACATGTGTGCTTTGGTCAATATGTGTTTCTA
>NW_007580168.1:49884-54096 GCF_000690725.1 Stegastes partitus | reverse complement strand
GGGGAATGAGAGAACTTGACAGAATCAAGGAGAACCACACAAAACAATTAGAAGATCGAGTGCATGGACTGATTGAAGAATGTCGTAAGAGACCCACGCAGATGACAGATGAAGAACTGGATGAAGAATTTGACAAAATCTGGAATGAAACAAAGAAGGAATTGTCCTATCCAGAGCTAGAAATCAAAGACATTTACGACAATGTGTTCCACCACCTGAGAGCAAACCTGTTACACAGGGGAAGTCATGCAAATGAATTGCTGAGTCAAAAAAACCTGCAAGATTGTGGAGTAGAGCCTTACAGCTATACAATTGATGGACTGTACAAACAATTGAAAAGCAAAGTGAACAAATTTTTCAATGGTAAAGATCACACAATGGCTGTTCAAGAAATAGCTGACAGCATCATTGATGCTTGCACACAGTTAATAACTGAAAAACTGGAAAGAAAAACGGATTACCATGATACTTACATCCAGGAGATCCTACACATCATTGATGAGAGTCTCCAAAAAAATCTTGATGTGAAGACAGAAATTAAGTTGGAAGTTTCTCTTAAACAGCACATCTGTGGATTTGCTGCCAGACGCTTTCAGAAAATGCATGAAGATTTTCTACATGTGAATGATCCCTACAGATGTCTGTGTCGAAACAAGGACAAGTTTTGTGCTGATTTCAAAGATGTGTTCCAAAAAAGAGACCAGTGCCAGAAGAAGGCTGAGGAGTTCACCTACCAGTGTCTGAAACCAGCAGTCAAAGACTTTGTCAACCGTTCCCTGGGTCCTGATATCATTGCTGAAATGCTGACTAACCAACAGTTCAGCACCCGGATGTTTTTCCAGTATACAGTTTTGCTGGATTTGCTCTCAAAGGATGACTTTGAAAGCTATGTGAGCTATATTCTCTCATATGAGGATTATGTGAAAAAATGGATACTCCATCAAATATTGGAACACTTTACAGACAGGTCTACAACATTCAGATTTGAGGATCAACATCTCAAGTCAAGTATCAGCAGCATAAATGATGCTATCAACAAGGCAAAAATGGGAACAAGTGTCAACTTGAAGAAGTTTGTTCAAAATATCTGCAAGGAACTTGGTGATAAACTGGTAATTTCTCAGGATTCTCTTGGTGCTTTCATGATCCTGAACAATGCCAACCAAGAACAGTTTGCTCATTCACTCACTAAGTGTGTGAATGAGATGGGGCAAACTCTTAGAGAAGAGTTTAAAGAAAGCGACATCCAAACGACACTAGGGCATCTTCATGTGAAGCCCCAGAATGTGCTTTTCACCAGGTTGATTGGATGTGGCCAACAGTGTCCATTCTGCAAAACACCTTGTGATGCAGGAGGAAAAGACCATACTGAGCACTGGGCTTCACTGCATCGGTCAACAGGTCTGGGTACATACAGATTCCATTTATCACAAAAACTTGACACTGACGTATGTTCCTCTCTTGTGATCACTGACACGGATTTTCGCTGTTATGCTACAAACAATGAATGGCATCCTTACAAGCGTTACAAAGAGATTTTCCCACACTGGAAAATCGCTCCAGATGTGAGCCTTGAGGCATCAGACTACTGGAAATATGTAATGGCAAAGTACAACAATCAGTTTGCCAAAGAATACAGTGCAAAGCCTGCAGATATCCCTCCAACATGGAAACGAATCACACGTAAGCAGGCAGAAGCCAGCCTCAAAGAGTCGTTTGGCATCAAGTGAGAGGCTGCACACTTTGTGGTTTACAGAGGCACACGTCCTCTTAATGATGATGATGATGATGATCACCAATCTCTTTCTGATATTTTTGAACTTGACTTTATGTCATATATACCAAAATCATAAATAGGATCATATAAGCCCAGGGATGTACATGGTTGAAGATGTGAGTACATCAAGAATTTTATTCTCTACATTTATTCTCATGAAGACTATTAAATGCTTTTTTTTGTTTGTTTTTTCAACACTGAGTCAAAGTCCACGTTGGGAGTACTAGTCAGAACACACAAAATGTGCCCTTTTTTATTTTGAAGTGTCTATTTCTGCATTTATGTGGTGTCTGAGAGATGTCTACAGTTCTTCAAAAGACAGTAAATCACAGTGACAAAATGACAGAAGCCACTCTGAAAAGGGATTGTCTTTAAAATTTCTTTCTTTGTAAGGATGTGACAGAAAATATTTACAGTTTCAATTGGTTAAGATATCATTCAGTCTATATGTATGGCATAGTCAACATTTGTTTATGTGATCTTTCTTATTTTCAGTTTACAATGTTTGTGTTTGTTTTTTCTGATGCTACATACTTCTCATTTGCTCAATGCTCATTTGCTCTAAATGTGGAACAACCAACATGTTGACATGACAGAAAATGAGATGCAATCAAATTATGATGTCATGTCATGTGATTTTTGAAAAACACAAATCTCTTTTATTGTTTATCAGTGTGTTCTTTTAAGTATATGATGTCAAATCTTTTCATTTTTGAAGAAAATAAAGGATCATTTATCTTTGTCAACATATTACATACTTATGTTCACCAACTGAATAAAGACGCAAAATCTGCTGTCTGGCTATGAATGTCTTTAATGTTTCCCAGATCAGAATCACAGCATACAGTGTATAGTAACTTCTAAAGTAAACAGAAATATCATCACCTCATTTATTTATATACTTTGTGGAGCGTTAATCATGTGCTTGCATACGCCATTCGACCCGATGCAGGATCTCTGTATGACGTTGGTGACGTGAAGCCATATTGTTTGGCTTGCTGCAGTTTTGAAGCATGTTGAAGTAAAAAAATAGATGTTCTGAATTGTATCACCTTAAAGTCGGTGCACTATTTCTAAGTTAAACAGTAGCAGGATATTTGCTCAAGTAAAAAAAAAAAGAAGCCATTTATGTTTACTATATCAAACAAACAGGCCCTACAGTAGAAACTCAAAGCAACTGAAGTCAGTCATTACTAAGATTCACATCCTTTTTTATCAATACTTTGTATGTCTACTTTTGTTTTTTACAACAGATGCAATCCTCCTAATGAAAAATACAAAAATTGTCGACAGATGTTCTGCCATTCTTTTAAGACATTTATTTATTTTAAATCTTCTCTTTGCTGGAGTGGTTAGGCTGTTTTACCTTTTTGTTTAAAATTCCCCAAAGGTGTTCTATGAGATTTAAGTCAGGTGACATACATGGTCATGGTATGTTTTTTCTTCTTCTTTACAAAGCCAGTATTTTTGGTATGTTCACAGGCATTCATTGTGCCATCTATAAATGTCCTCACACCAACACCTTCTGAACTCGTGCAGCTTCATATCATCACACTCCCACCTCTGTGCTTCACTGTCAGGACTAACTGTGGTAGTCCTGACCTGGTTCACACCAAACGTGCCGTATCCCAAGAAAATTAGTGATTAGTTCAAGTATTGCGGGTTCCGTACCTCCCGATTAATGCTGCAACTATATTTCAAGACAATTTTAGTTGGTCATTGATATTCCTGTGTCCTTTTCTGACTTTGAGAAGTCTCACGATCAGATTTTTCAGTTATTTTCCTTGTGGAGCCTACAGTCTGCCTCTACCTACATGCAGACATGCAGATAGAAGCAGACTGTAGGCACAAAACTGAGAAAGTTCTGATGTTCACAGTTCATGCAGTTGGTTTATTTAATAACAGCTTTCTAACTTGTGTGTCAGGGGATCCCAAGAGTACTGAGTTCTGCTGAATTGAGTTTCTACTTTGGAGCCTGTGTTTTTAATATAGTCTGTAAATGTCTCTCTTTTTAAATACTCTCCTTTTCAATTTAGAAACAATGCAATTATTGAGAAGGGACACAAATTTCAAGTGATGCTGCACTCACTTCTGTTGTGTACCGTGTAACTGAAATCCCTGCACTCAGTAGAAAAGACGATTTTGTAGCTGAACACAAAGACACACTGAGACAAAGAGTCCTTGATTTCTGCTGCACATTGAGAGGAAGGGCCGGTGCTCCAAAGTGCCAGTTTCCAAAGTAAGCTGACTTGCTGAATTCAATATGAAGGTGAAGAACCCTTACGGTGTGAATTTAGCCAAGTCCTTCAAATGTTAAATTGAAAAAAAAATCTGCTACAAAAGTGCACCTGACTAATAAATTTAAGGTGATTAAGCAGACAAATGTAGAACTAATGTTAGGAGGCTACAAAAATATCCATAAAAACCCAGGGCCT
>NW_007580168.1:33771-48544 GCF_000690725.1 Stegastes partitus | reverse complement strand
GTAAGCGGGACATCTAACTAGCTAGCTAGCGCTAAACCCTGCTTGACTCACACTGATAAATGTGTACAGGTAGATTTCACTGCGACGATGTAAAACACAGTAATGGTGAAACATTACACTTTAAACTGAAATGGAACTACATATCTGTCTCTGGTGGAAGACGTATTTTGAAAGCGTTATGAAGGAAGCTGGAGCGCTTCAGTGTGGAGGTAAACAGCCTGTATGATGTGAAGTTAGCCCAGTCATTAAAATGTTTAGTTCAAAACAAACAAACAAAGGAAAACAAAAAGAAACATGTTATTCATTGTGATGAAGCGGACAAATAACTAAAGCAAGGAGGCTACAAAAATATCCATAAAAAGCCAACAAACCCGAGGCCTTCGTATGAGCAACCTGTCTTTTGATTTTCATTGCATATTGTGTACAATATTATGTGTAGCGATGGTTCATTTCACTTTTGAATTTGTTTTTGTTTTCTTTCAAATGTGTTGTCATGTGGGTGCCATGGCAACAGTAGGTCCTACAGGAGGCCCGCAGGAATTTTGAGAAGGGTGTGTCTGCAGACCTGGAGGCTGCACTCTCAGGGCCCTCCATCACCTCCCACAGTGTCATTATTATTTTACCTGTGCCTTTACAAGTAAGTTAATTACACCATTTGCCCAAATGCAAGTCTCAGCAATGAAGTTATTATTGTAATAAGTAGTATTTTGGCTGGAATAAACCTTTCAAACCTCAACTTGTTGGTTAAAAAGCACTATTTGGATGAGAAATATATATTTTTTTAAATTATAGGTACTTGGACATGATGTGGTACTTTGTGTGGAATCGTCCTTGGATCAACCTTGTAAATTATAAATATATTTTGAGAGAAATCATCGTTTAGAACTAAATCACACATTTTGCCCATCATTCATTGTGGTAGGTGACGCAGGGCCCTGAGAGTGCAGCCTCCACGTCTGCACACATACTACTGGGGGATTTTACAGAAGCGCAATAATGGCATGCTTTTATTCTGAACTAAACCCGGAACACGGAAGTGTCGCCAGCGGCGGAGGGACACAGCGCTGTCATATTAGCTGCTGACGGTGTGTTGGTAACACGGCTGTGCTCCTCTGCTGCACACAGGTAAGTAATTCATATTTGACGAGATGTGCTTAGCTGTATTATTAACTGTATTTTAGTAAGTGAACACAGCTAGCATAGCAGAATGCCCCTTGTGCTGTTACGAATTTTGAGCTAAGTTAGCTAACTCTGGCTGTCACTGTATACACTTAGACCTGTCAGTTATTTTATCCAGCTCATGCTAACTTAATATAATAAGACATAAAATGGCTAGTAACTGTTTAAGGCTGTTGCTTTCCCTCTGTGTTTTCATACAACCTACGCTTGAGTTTGTTCGTAAATGTTGAACTTTGACCAAGGAGCTAACGCTAACAAGCGCCAGAGGCCAAGTTAAACAGGAGGTTTGGGAATTTGAATCCTACATGCAGAACACGTTCGTTAGTTTTCTAAACAGAGCTACGTTTAACACCAGATCTAATCCATGTTTTAGTCAGAATGAAGGTACTAGCATGATCCTTAGTTGATACTAGTGTCTTTGAAGTCAGCGATAATTTCAGATATATATTAATGTGAGGTGTATAAACATCCTTTTCTATGTAATAGTTGTTTAAGCAGCTGCTCACTTGTTAGATCAAAACTGTGCAAGATCTAAACCATAATAAGAGACTTACACTGGGGGGGAAATAGATTTTAAATTATTAACCATCTCTTTAGAGGACACAAATCTCAACAGACATTCGGTGTCAGCTTTTGCTATTTGATGTTGATCTGAACAATTATTTGATTTCAAATCGACTTCAAAATTTGAAACAATGCCAACTGCATAGACTGCAGTTTGGAATATGTGTTAAACAGCACATCTGTCCCAAGAATTGAAAAGTTGTGTTCATGGTTTTACAAACCCATGCCGTCCTTCCTGTGTGACTGTCTCACTTTTGATGGTATCTCATGCGGTAGTTTTCCATAACGTGCTTTTGATCTATTACACAGTGAATTTTGAACTGAAGCAGGATTTAATTTTTTTTTCCAGATAACATATCAAATAGGCATATCTGTCAGGAAATTCGTAGTTAGATGTTTTCCTCAAATCAGTCAACCTGAATTGGGGTATATTGTGACATGAGGTCCAGGTGTTTGGCTGGTGGTGACAGCTCTGGCCATATTGTGTCAAACCATAATATCCGTACCATAATGTGACTTTGCACTGCCTGCGTTTTAGCTTTCCAGCAAGTATGTGGATATTCAGGATGTGCAGGCACAGTCAAGTGGTCTTTTTATCAGTTCACCTTTCACACAGATAGTGCCTTTTTCAAGGAAATCACATGTGTCAGAACCCGATTTTCCAAATCACAGTTCGGTTAATAAGGGGTTTGTTTGCAACAAGGGACAGTTTGTCACAAATTCAGCTGGAAATTTTTCAGTTTAAACTTTAGTCAGATTGCTAAAGAGACTGAGTTATGTAAGGTTTGTGAACTGTTAGCGAAGGGTTCGCTGACCCTCAGCTCCACCATTATGCATGCACTACAACCTAAGCTAATCCATTTGAACGCTGTGGAAAGCCTATAGATTAAGCCTTGTAATTAACCCTGTTTACACTCTAAAGACATTCAACTTTCTTATTTCTATGCTTTTGGTCTGTATGTGCAGTTGTTTGAATGATAAGAGAAAAAAAGACACTTAACCCTTGAAAATTTCAACCCTAGGGTGTTAGGGAATGATATTTCAAGATATTTTAACTTTTGTGACTTTAGAAAAAAAAATTTAAATGTACAAATCAAGATTAATAAAGTTACCATATATGGTAGCTTAGTCGTCTACGGTTTTAAAAAAAAAAGGGAATTTATAATAAATAAAAGAAAAAGTAACAAACAAAAATTTTAGTTTGAGGTAAAGATACTTACATAACCAAAGTAAAGTATTTATAAAGTGCTTGGCAAGTTCATGTAGCAACATTGTTCTCGGGGTAGTAGTATTGGCACTAATCTCAAACAATTAATCAAGTGGAGTTCAATGCAAACCAGTATCAAAGCATTTATTAAGTGCCATATGTTTGTTTAGTGACATTTTTCGGAAGGTAATGATATTGGCACTAATATAAAACTAAATCAAAGTGCACATGATAACCCTAACCCTAACCACATAACCATAAATTTGTAAGGTCTATACCTTACTATGCGCTATCTGATGACATATGTTGTAAACTGAGATTGAATTGAATTGAACCCTAACATCCAAGAAAGTTACCAAATATGGTCACTTGCTCCATAAAGGGTTAAGATGATTAAAAAATGAATAAATTAAAATACCATCCTTGCTCCTGTGTTTTTTGTTGTACAGCATTTTAAACAGGTTGATATTAATTCTATTTTTTCTTTTAGATTTAGACTGACACATAGAGGAGGATGACTGCGACTGTGCAAAATCCCTTTCAACATATTGTTGAGCCCTTGGACACCAACAAGCCAACACAGCAGTTTTTCAATCTCTCCAAGCTCGGAGATCCCAGATATGGTAACAACAGATCTTTAACTAAATGTTAACATGAAAGCTCTTGTCAGTGTAACTTTTAATAGCATTTATCCAGCAGAGCTGAACTGTCCATCTGCTCCTCAGACCGTCTGCCCTTCTCTATCCGGGTCCTCCTGGAGTCTGCTGTCAGGAACTGTGACGAGTTTCTAGTGAAGCGCTCAGATGTGGAAAGCATCCTCAACTGGAAGCAGACCCAGACTCAGACTGTGGAGGTACCGTTCAGGCCAGCCCGTGTCATCCTCCAAGACTTCACGTATGTCTTCACTGTTCTTCTGCATTAGAATGTCAGTGAGTTGTTCTATAATGTGTGTTTCTTAACATTGGAATACATTTCGACAAAGTCACAGTTGGTTCTTCAATGACTGTATTCCATTAACAGACTGTGTATGTATCACGGTCTGATGTATCGTATTCTCCTTTTGCAATAGAGTTCAATTGTTGTTCAAAAACTCATTAAAAAAACACACAGACACTGTATTTTGCCACCTGACAACATACAGTATACGGCTGTGAGCACTAAATGTTGGTTAATCCATTACTGAAAATGTTTCTTAATAAATACACCATTTCTCCTGTTTTAGTGACATTTTGTTAAAACTACCACCACCAGATGTTTGATGGAATTTCTTAATTTTTTAAAAAACAAAACCATAAGAACCAGTGGGCTCCTAACTGAGTGCTATAGACAGGAGAGGCGATTAAAAAATAATATTTAGAAATGGACTAATGTATTGCTGGTTTTAGTGGGTTTTATTTATTAAAAATAAATGTGAGTAAAATAAAAATAGTGCACATGTGTATTTTCTAATGTTCACTTCAGATATAACTAAGACCTGTGTTCTTACATACAGCATCACTGATCAACTAATAACTAAACAAGTCTGAAGGTTGATGAGGACGGTGAGTTGCATTGGTTTGACCTGTGGTGTGGCTAAACTCTCTTTGCAGTGGTGTTCCTGCTGTGGTGGACTTCGCTGCCATGCGTGATGCGGTGATGAAACTAGGCGGCAACCCAGAAAAGATTAATCCAGTTTGTCCCGCCGACCTTGTCATTGATCACTCTATCCAAGTGGACTTTAACAGGAAGTAAGACCAGGTTCATCAAACATATTTCACTAGGGATGTCCCAATCAAATTCCCCCCCTCCCCATCCAAAAGTCATTTAATATGTATTATCTGTCGATCCAATACCATTTTCTTACATAATACACACCTCAAGTGTTGCAGGTTAGATTGCCTGATTGAGCCACCAGGTGGAGCCTCTTACTGTCTGTTACTTTATTAACAGAGGAGGTGGCAGTTCTGTGTTAGCAAGCGGCAATGAGCCATGATGACAACAGCGACAAAGACTTGTATGATGCTTGATTAAACCACTATCTAATGGCTTGCTTGCTCGTGCTTTTTTTCCGTAGGTCTGACAGCCTTCAGAAAAACCAGGACTTGGAGTTTGACCGCAACAAAGAAAGATTTCAGTTTTTAAAGGTATGAGATAGTCTATCTACTGGGTTTTAATTCTGGCTGGCTTCCTCTGATCTGTAAATGTGTTCTCTGTGCTTACCAGTGGGGCTCTAAAGCCTTCAGGAACATGCGAATCATTCCTCCTGGTTCAGGAATAGTTCACCAGGTCAACCTGGAGTACTTGGCCCGGGTGGTCTTTAACGAAGATGGGTACTTCTATCCTGACAGTCTGGTGGGCACTGACTCCCACACCACCATGATTGATGGCCTAGGCGTCCTGGGTTGGGGTAAGACAATGATGTTTTGTGACAAGTGTTGTCGAACTCTTCAGGTCTTACATGTGTGCTTGAAAAGTCTTCAGAAGTCTTGAATCCAATAATCAAAAGTTTACTTCTAAAGTTCATGTAAAGCAAAAAATCTGTTGTCCTCCAACTGATAGGTGTGGGTGGAATTGAAGCGGAGGCTGTGATGCTGGGTCAGCCAATAAGCATGGTGCTGCCTGAGGTGGTGGGATACAAACTGTGCGGGACCCCAGACAAGCTTATCACCTCCACTGACATTGTCCTCACTGTTACTAAGGTAATCACAGGCTGTTCAAGTTATGTATGATGAGTATGATTAGTATTCTAGATGTACCATTGAGCTTTGTATATATTTAGTGTCTCTATTATTCTTTGTATTTTAGATTTTGTTACACGTGCATGTAGCCACTATGCTTATTAATATGCTGGACCCATTATACCTCTTGAGATCAGCTGACTTGTCAGATGACCCATCCTAGTTTGTATTTGTAGGCACCATGTCAACCCTGACATGGTAATTTAATACATTTTTATTGTCGTATCAGTACTTTTGTGATGACTCTATTTTTCCATACTGCATATATATATTTTTCCAGCACTTAGAATTCATAGCATGGACATGTATGCTTTTTCTACATTTTTAGCTTTTACAACCCATTGCTCACTCGTCTTTACAACCTGACTGACATCCCATCCTTCCTCCCTCCTCCCTTGTGTTTTCAGCACCTCCGCCAGGTCGGCGTTGTGGGGAAATTTGTGGAGTTTTTCGGCCCAGGTGTGGCTCAGCTGTCCATTGCTGACCGAGCCACCATCGCCAACATGTGTCCAGAGTACGGAGCCACAGCAGCTTTCTTCCCTGTGGACGACATCAGCATTCAGTACCTCGAGCAGACTGGTGAGCATCCAGTGGTGAAATATGGAAATCATGCTTTTTGGTGGCTCAGATGGCTCTCCTCTCATGCTCTTAAGTATGAGTTGGATCTAACATGACATCATTCAGCTTGTGTCATTCAGCACTATCATCACTACATTTGATCTTTTCTTTTTGGATCCATTTTGCACTTATTCACTACAACAAATGGTGACCCAGTTGCTGAAATTGTGGTCTAACAGACAAAGTACTGCTACAAAGTTTATTTCTGGTGTTCCATTACTAAACTGAGATTTTGACCTATTTGTATGAAACTTGTGTCATTGGATGGCAACAACTTTTTCTATATAATGACAAATATTGTCAAGACATTTCTCCTTGCATGGTGACCTCAGGTTAATAAAAGCTTCCCTAATTTATTAGAGAGCCCTTTGTGGTTGATCACAAGGGATTGTTATCATGTATTTCGTCTTTTTTGTCTGGATTCAGGGCGAGAACCAGAAAAGCTGACCGACATTGCAAAGTACCTGAAGGCAGTGGGCATGTTCAGAGACTACAACAATGTTTCTCAGGATCCGGATTTCACTCAGGTCAGTCTCTACTTCATTTTTAGTTTTTTCACAAAAGATTGTTAAACCTATGAACACTCTCAAAAGTTAGATTATTATTTTTTATCAGTGTGTTTTTTGTTTTTTTTTTGTTTTTTTTTGTGTGGAAATGACTATAGCATCAAAGCAGGAAATGATTCAAACTACAAATGTGATTAGAATAAAGTAAATCAGTTATTTAAAAATAAAATTGTCAACATATTTTGCTATAAATTTACCTAATATAAGTTTGCACAGGCAGAGACTAGTGAAGCAAAGAAGCATATTGTAAACTGAACCCTCTCTCCTGGTCTGCTTGTCTTCTCTCGCTCAGGTTGTAGAGTTGGATCTCACCACAGTGGTTCCTTGCTGCAGTGGTCCCAAAAGACCGCAGGACAGAATTGCTGTTTCTTGCATGAAAAATGACTTTGAAAGCTGCCTGGGAGCAAAGGTAGGTTCCAGTGTGCCCTACTTTTTACAGTGCATCCACATTGATCTGGATAATTCTGAAAGTTTCTCCTTTTTTTCCTGCATTTTTACACCCAAAACAATGCTTTTATGAAGACTGTGTGGAGTACATAGATCTGAAAACATTGCTCTTAATTTAGTCTTTCTCTAAACATGCATTTTGAATGATCGAAAAGCAGAAGAGAAAAATTGGGCTTTTGTTTTGTTATGACAATTGGTTGAGTTCTGATCACATAATGAAGCCAAAAAAATGAGTTAAAGCACAAAACATCATTAATTGTTAGTAGGACTGGGTAATAAACACCAATACTAAATGTTTTTGGTCAGGTTTGCCATGCGAGTTCCTCATCTCAATCACAAGTATGCAAATTTTAGACTGCTTTCTTTGGAGTCCTGTATAAAAGATATTCATATTTATCAAAGTATCACAAAACTAGTAGTTTGTTATCGCTTCTAAAACTGTTATTGTTTTAGCTTTAGCATTGGAAAAATGTAGTTGTGAACTTGATTATGGCTCTAAGTCAGTTGCAGATCTTCTTATTGATCTGCTTGACTCCACAAAAGTTCATAATTTACATGTGATGTTCTCAGCAAGGATTCAAGGGTTTCCAAGTGGCCCCTGATCGTCACAGCGCTACAGTCCCCTTCCAGTTCGGTGGAAAAGAATATACGTTGAGCCACGGCTCAGTGGTCATCGCTGCCATCACCAGCTGCACCAACACCAGCAACCCATCCGTCATGCTTGGAGCAGGTGAGTATGCTCATATTGATAGGATGTCATATCGCTGCATTTTGTGAGTGTCACTTTAATCTCGACTAAATTGTCACAGTAATTAAACGATAAACATTCTTATCGCAGGACTTCTTGCTAAAAAAGCAATAGAATGCGGTTTAAGTGTTAAGCCCTACATAAAGACCAGCCTGTCACCCGGCAGTGGAGTGGTCACCTACTACCTAAAGGAGAGCGGTGTTATGGACTACCTCTCTCAGCTGGGGTAAGCTGCTCAAATTATTGTTTTCAGTCAGTTGACTTGATGTGTGGATGATCTCTCACATGCTTGTTCATGTGGAAAAGACAAAGGCACAGTGTGTTCAGATGAAAGTTCATTCTTCACCTTGGAAATCAGTAGTCTGACACACATACACACACACAAAACGGAACTAAATGTTTACTGGGTAACTTTTTCTTGACTTTTTTCAACTTAATCACATAGAGATTATGTCATGTAGATCACCTATAAATGCAAAGACTACATACAAAAGATTATTACCTAAAAAGCTTGGCTGATGTTAGTTTACGACAGCGTTGCCACACCTGTATGTTGACCAATAAGTGCCCAGGAACTGCAGTAACTGAACCATAGTTTAGATGTTCTTATCAGAGATGATTGTTTATGTGTTAAAGGTATGTGTTGAAGGTCAGTGGTCAGTCAGTGTCTTATTATATAATTTGTATATCACATGAGCCTGGTGAGCATTTCTGGTATTTGTAGTTTTAAGTTACGATTCCAATGTGTTTCATAATCAATGAAATGTTCTGTTTTCTGTTTACATCTTAATGCACTGTCAATGCTTAAAATAACAAGATGGCGGCGTCTATTCTGACTGTTTTAGTCAATACCTGGCATTTAACCACATGAATGCATACATTTTGCAAATCCTGTATTGCCATAAAGCAGTCCAGTTTACTGTTTTGCAACATGAAAAAAAAACATTTTGTGCTGAATCATCACAGAGAAACTTTGCTGAAAATGATTCAGTATTTTGAAGCTAAATGGCGACATCTGTAAGGTTAGCCGTGGTATTGCAGTTTTCTTAAGTAAATTAAATCGTGTGGTTTCACAGCTATTAATAGTTTGATCAGTGAAAGTTATTCCTTTTAGAACTGATCATAGTAAAAAATAATTTACTGCTCTACTTTAAAGCACTGTGGCAATGAATGTAACATGACATTTTAAAGACTGATACAGATAGTTGTGATACTTTGTCAGTTTGTAACTGTTGATACTGTGTAAAGTGATCTGTCTCTGTGTCTGTTGACAAATCTCTGTAGTCTAGTCGTATATATTGGCATAATGTCCTCGTCCATTGCACAGAGAAATTATATTTATGCATTTTACCCTAAAGTACTCATGCTGCAGCTGTTGAACTTGTACCGAACGATACAAAGCAACAGTTGTTGTACAGCAGCACAACATGATTTGCAACCATGTAAACAATCGTTTTATCTCTCCTGTTAGCTTTGAGGTTGTTGGGTATGGTTGCATGACGTGTATAGGCAACAGTGGGCCGCTCCCAGAGCCGGTGGTGGAGGCAATAACCCAGGTACCAGTGGTTTATTTTAGATGCTGTTTCCACATCTCTGCTGTTTCATTCCACCTTTTCGGTCTCCTTTTGGCTTTTTTCTCACTCATTTATCAGTACGTCTTTTATTCACAGCTTTGCTCACACTGGCAACAGGAATGTGACACTAAAGTTGTCTTTTCCCTGTTTTATTTCTGTTTGCATGTACTTTATGTTGATCTTAAGTGGCTTTCTTCTTATTTCACATGCTAGAGCAACAGTGATAGATACGTTCACATTATATTTTCTGTACTCCTATAGTCAGAGGTATTAACATTGACTTGTGCTTCAGGGGGACCTGGTTGCTGCAGGCATCCTGTCAGGGAACAGAAACTTTGAAGGGCGAGTCCACCCCAACACCAGAGCCAACTACCTGGCTTCACCACCGCTTGTCATCGCCTACGCAATAGCCGGCACTGTGAGGATAGACTTTGAGAACGAGCCCATTGGTGAGTATAGTCCATATAATAGGCAGAATGCATTCAGTTTGTTTCTGCATAAGAACAGCTGTCCTTAGACACACTATGAGGAACAAAATTAACCTGCCCAGTGCAAGAGCAGATCAGTAAAGAATCGACATGATCGTTATTGACTTTCATGTTTGTGTCACACTGAAAAGCAGTTTTTGAATAAGAGGACTGATGTATGAATTACTATCTGTCGCTTTAGGTAGAAATCCACCAATTTTTCACATCAAATGTTTTGAAGTTTGTTTCAGGTACTGGTGCATACCTGAAATGTTTAATGTAGCTTTTAGTGTTTTAAGAGAGAACTGTGTGACATCTGATAAGTGTCCTTTAGTGTCAATTGGGTCTATAGATGCACATTTTTAACAAATTTCTTAACCAATAACCGTAAGCACTATCAGTCAGTAATCAGCTAGTTCTTGAAACAAATGAAGGACAGTGGATTATTTCATATGCTGATCAAGCTCTTTATAACCTTAGATAAGTGGCCTTTGCCACAGAAGGGGTTTAGTTGTATTAGCACTCGATTAAAAGAGCACTTGTCTTGTAGACTCCGGCTTATCTTGATTGCTTGAACTCTGGCCACAAGCCATTAACCACCACAGAAGTCCTTGTTATGGTGGCCTGTAGCTAGCTGAGCTCCCACAATGCTTACCAAGACAGAACTGCCTAGTCCGAGTGACCGCCTCCTCGGGTTGCTGCAGTCTTTCCCCTCATTGAACAGTAAGAGAAAGTTAGAAAGAAGTCTACCAGAGCTCTCTATCCAACTCATCTTTGCTGCAAGCTAGAGGCTCCAGGCTACATTAGATTTAATACCATGACACGCCTGAATCTCTGATTGAGCCATAGTATGGATGTATGTTGTAGGAGAGCAATGGTAAGTCAGTGAAGTACTGTTACAATAATTTCCATTAGTTGTCAGTTTTGAGTGCTTTTTGTTTTGTTGCTTGGCTGGAAGAGGTCTAAAGCTGACCTGGTGTAGCTAGCATTACAGAGGGCAACGTGAACAAGAGATTAATTTTTCTTTTTGTCAGTTAACACAATGGTTACAATGTTTGTTTGTTTGTTTTTAGCAATTTCTAAAGCAAGATTGTATGTCACTGAGTGATTACAGCACAAAGAACTTTCACATTTTAACAGAATATTTCCTCTTAAAAAAAACAGTCCTCTGAAGCCCAGGGTAGCTTCATAGCTGCAGTTATTGGGTAACATTCAATTTGCCAAGAAACCATTTTGACACATTTTTGTCACTTTGGGTACAAGAATCTAAAGACTACCTTTTCTTTTTTGAATTAGAGTGTGTCTGGGTTTAAAAATTCAATCTGCACAAACATCACTGTTATAATGTGATTTCACAAAGTTGACATTCAAAAAGATTTCTTCCAGTGTTAGCCTAAAGAAGTTAAGACTGACTCATATGGATGCAGTGCAGTCTAAATGTCACAGTGCATCAATAGTCTTTAAATTCATCTAATGCCTCAAGAAGCCATCTTGACTTAATTTCTTGTCATGTGCGTCCTCATCAGATAAGCCACAGTGTTTAGATTAGATCTGAAATGCTTCTTTTGTGTGTACTACTAGTTTTCCCTTTTTGTCAGCCGAAACAAATATTGAGCTGAAAGCACAACAGAAAGCTAGTTTTTAAGCTCTTTAAATGTTGTCCTCTTTCCACTGTTTCATCGTAGCCGTTAACTCAGAGGGCAGAGAGATCTTTCTGAGGGATATCTGGCCCACCCGTGAGGAGATCCAGGCGGTGGAGAGAACATTTGTCATTCCATCGATGTTTAAAGAAGTCTATCAGAAGATCGAGGTAGGGCAAACTTTGTCTGTCGTAAAGAAAAAAGCATTCCACTAGTTTGATATACAGTAATCATATGATTAACAAAAAAATCATGGGGTCTTACTTTGGTTTGTTGCTGCAGAAAGTGAATGAACGCTGGAACGCTCTGGTTGCTCCCTCTGACAAGCTGTACACCTGGGACGCTGAGTCAACCTACATAAAGTCACCTCCATTCTTTGATGGCTTGGTAAGTGTACATAAGACTTGTAGAACTACCACAGATACATCTGGAGGTCCGGGGCTGCTGATATCAGAATATAATTTGTCATTTGTTTCATATCTTTAAGTTCAGCTTAATTTTTCATATTTGGAAATGTGGAAGTAGCACCTAAGTGGTAACGTAAATGAAATCTCCAAATAATCCTTTTGGACGTTTAATCTTAATTTTCAGATCTAGAGACAACTTGCAACTTGAATGTGAGAATGAAAGTGCAAACTTGGCTTTTGCACTAGAAATTTGTCTTGTGTTTAGCTCGTTTCCCTCCAAAAAAATAATTCATAGGACTTTCCAAATCCTTGTTTGTGATGTAAAATTCAGTTGGCTGACATACACCAATTGGAGGACACTTCACAGGATATTTTAAAAATGAGAAAAAAAATTAACCTGATCTTACGAGTGAGTTGCTTGAAAAAGGTCTATGGTCAGGACTTGATGAAGGGTCTGTTTGATATTCAGTGTTTTCATTTTCTGGAAGTAGGAATTATTTCTCAAGGAGTTTTTTAAAATTCTATTTTCTGTTAAACATAAACACCCATCAAACGCTTTATTAGGAACAGCACAATAATACTGGAGTGTGCCTCTCTTTGCTCTCAGAAGTGCCGGTTCTTGGTGTCGTGAATTCATCACACCATTTCTGCAAATCTGTCAGCTGCACATCCATGCTGCCAATCTCCTGTTCTAACACATCCCAAAGGTGTCTACTGGACTCAGATCTGTCGACTGGGGAGAGTTTTGAAGTCCACTGATTTCATTTTAGTGTTCATTTAATCAGTTTGAGACAGTTGAAGACGGTAAACTGTAGCCATAAAGGGATGCTCACATTCAGCAACAACGCTCAGACTAATGGTGGCTTTCGAATCATTATTGTTGATATTAAGGGTTTCCAAAGTTAACATTCCTAATGCCATTAAACCACCACCGGTAGCCTGGACTGCTGACACAAAACAGAATTCATGCCATGTGGATATATATGTGTAGCTGACAGAAGCACTTGCGTATGATGGTGACATCATGTAGTAATTCAGTAGACACTTTAAATGAAGCAAAATAGAGAAACACCGAGGCAGATAAAAGACGCAAGGAAGTGTTTTTTTTTGTTGTTGTGTTATTATATTGGATTTAGAGCAGTGAGTTTACAGTTTATTAAAAAACTGAACTGAACATTTATTTTTTGGCTTGGATATCTGTTTGACTGACAGTTTTATTGATACACTTCTTTCTAAGTAGCAGTCGAGTAACTGGTAGCTTAGCTCACTACACTTTCCAAGTAGCCTGTCCAACACTAGATAACTGCATGAATAAGCAGGTGTATAGGTGCTCCTGATAAAGTAAACGGTAAATGGACTGCACGTATGTAGCGCTTTTCTACCTTAGCTGCACTCAAAACGCTTTACAATGTTTTCTCATTCACACACACATTCATACACTAATGGCGACGGAGCTGCCATGCAAGGTGCTGCTGCCATTGGGAGCAACTTCAGGTTCAGTGTCTTGCCCAAGGACACTTCGACTGTGGATGGGCGGGGATTGAACCACCAACCTTATGATCAGAGGACAACCGCTCTACCACCAGAACCACAGCCGCCCATAGTGCCTTGATGACAGTGTATAAAGTTATATATTTCAATTTTTGCTAAGTTCTTTTTTTAGTACTGCCAGTTTTGGACGACTGTTTATTTTTTTAGGCCCAAATAGAGTACTATTTCTAAAGATAATTCAGCCCCCAAAGTATTTCTACAAAGTGTTTTATCAGACAGTGGTGGTGATCTTATTGTATTGCCTTGACTATCATCCTGCCTTCATTCAGACTATGGAGCTGAAGCCTCCCAAGCCTATAAACGATGCCTACGTGCTGCTAAACTTGGGAGACTCGGTGACCACAGACCACATTTCTCCTGCAGGGAACATTGCAAGAACCAGCTCCGCAGCACGCTACCTGACCAGCAGAGGGTGAGTGACTCATTGCTTCAACTGTAGCAGCAGTCTCTGTCTATTCTTCTGGGTCCATTTTTAGGTAGTCACAGTTTTTTGTTAGTGAAACTAAAAGGCAACACAGAGTTCTAAAACACGGACTTCAGTCGGCTTTATTAATAAGCATTGCTAACCCAATAGTGTGTCATATCCCCTCATCTCCTGCCTTACATAACAGTTGTTGCTGGTGATGTGTCAGCAAGTACACAAATATTGTATGTTCTGTATTTCATATTCCTGTATCCTCTTTAGAAAACAAGTGAAAACAGTCATTTGAATGTAAGTGGAACTAGCCTTTATCAAAATCAACGTCTGTACCGTCCATAAAAGCTTCTGTTATTTTTTTTTTTGTCCATGTGTTTTGACAGTTTGACCCCTCGAGACTACAACTCGTACGGCTCTCGTCGAGGTAACGACGCTGTCATGGCCAGAGGAACGTTCGCCAACATCCGCCTTTTTAACAAGTTCCTCAACAAGCAGGCGCCACAAACTATTCACCTGCCAACTGGAGAAACGGTCAGACTGCAACACCTTTCTACGACTGTTAAAAAATGGTGCTGCGATCTCAGCAAACATGCTTCTCGGTCAGCTGTGCCTTTGTCTCATTTTCATAACAATGAGTGAAGAGACTCTGTCATAAGAATTAAGTAAAGGC
>NW_007580168.1:26915-33301 GCF_000690725.1 Stegastes partitus | reverse complement strand
GATAGTTCTGGTATTTACTGTGCTGTAAATCTTAACCTTTGTAATTCCTGGGTGATGACAACATAGTAGCATGTAAACAATTGCATCAGGAACTATGCTTAAAGAACCAAATGTAAGCTGTGGTTCCTCTAATTCAGACACTGTTAACTGAAGTTATTCCTGGGGTGACCAAATGTGACTGCTGTTCTTACTCATGTCTACAAACCAACCAATCAGAATGCAGCATGACATGACCCATGAACATAAAGTGTTGTGACCAAAACATGTTTCCATGCTTTATAAAATATGAGAGCAGTGGAGATGGGTGATGCAAACCGATGGCATGCCTTCTGTTTACATCATCACATTATGAGTCAGCATTCATCACGCAGATTAAAGCTAAAAAGAAAAATGACACGACTAAGATTTTATCATCTGACTCAGAGATCAGTGTTATCTCACATCAATGGATGTTCTTCAAACAAGTACCTCAGTGTTGGCTCTCTATGATGAAGTCTTGCTACATTTGGACTAACCCTTTCCTTTTTCTTTTTTTTTTCCCCCCCTGTCTTCTTCCAGATGGATGTATTTGATGCCGCAGAGAGGTACCAGCAGTCCGGTGTACCACTGCTGGTTCTAGCAGGGAAGGAGTACGGCTCTGGGAGCTCCAGAGACTGGGCAGCAAAGGGCCCCTTTCTACTGGTGAGCTTCACTTATCGTCAGTCCTTCTTTAACAAGCTGGAATTATATCAACATAAAGTGCCTCACTAATGGCCCTACTGTGCTAGCAGAACAGCTTCAGTGCTTCTTGGCATTCCATGAAAGATATTCATTATAGGCCCCTTTTTCTGTTTCAGTGTTGTCCCAGGTTGTGTGACAGTCATAAGAGAAACATGGCACGATTTTTACTGGGATGCACCTCTCTGGGATGGCGGCTATAAAAAAAACACAAAGTAAATAGTGCCTAGAACATTTTGTATCATGTCTTTCATGAGGTGAAATGTTATCAGATTAGTCATTTCTCTCTGCGTAACCGTCCTCATATGGTGTAACTCTGGTAAAGTCTTCTGATATGGGCTCTTGGCTTTGGATTGCATTCAGACCTGGCTGTGCGGTGCCTGTTTTAAAGATCAGAGAAATCGGGCGCCGCTATCGCTCACCGGGTTGAGCTAGCGTCTCATGTACAGGGCTTCAGTCCCAATGTGGAGGTCATAAGTTCGAATCCTGCTCATGGCCCTTTCCCACATGTTCTCCCCCCATTCTTCTCCCCCACTTTCCTGTCTCTCTCTCACTGCACTGTCAAACAAAGGCCAAAAAAATAACTTAAAAAAAAAAAAAAGATCAGAGAAATCAGTCGTGTTGTCGTGTCGTGGCAACAAATGCAAGACATTATCAGCGAAGTACCTGTTTATCTTCTGTTCTTTGCTCATTTTGTTGTGCACTTGCAGAGCCTGACTGTCAACAAACTCTGCTAAATTTTTTAATTTGCAACTTTTTCTCAAGCTTTTTCCACATCTTTTAAACTGATAGTAATGGTCTTCATAAGGGATGGAGTTTGCTCAGTTGTTCCACCGCAGTCTGACTCCAGTGAGGTGATAACTTGTTCTTGTTCATGAAATGAGCAAACTTCATTTACTGATAGAGACTATATGATACTACTGAAAAGCTAAGAAGTTGATCTTGTTTAAACATTTGTTGTCAGGGTTTCATGTTTTTGGTTCGTGTTTGTAGGGTATTAAGGCAGTTATAGCAGAGAGCTATGAGCGCATCCACCGCAGTAACCTGGTCGGCATGGGGGTGATTCCTCTGGAGTATCTACCAGAGCAGACCGCTGACAGTCTGGGGCTGACCGGCAGAGAACGCTACACCATCAGCATCCCGGAGCAGCTCACGCCCAGGATGATCATCGACGTAAAGGTACAACAAGAGCCGAACAGGGACGTGTTGTGTTTGTGCTGCCGACATAAGTTTGAGTGCGATTCTTGATTTTGGTCTCTTCGTGCCCTCACAGCTCGACACGGGGAAAACATTTCAAGTCCGGATGAGATTCGACACCGACGTGGAGCTGGCGTATTTCCACAACGGAGGAATCCTCAACTACATGATCCGCAAGATGTCTGAGAACTAACATGTTTAATCTTTCTCATTCTCAGCTACAGTGGCAGAGCTGTAAAAAAAACAAACAAATCATGTAGTCGTTGTCAGGAGAATACCGTCCAAGAATTATCCAATCGTTTCCCACATTTGGTGCACAGAGGCCATTACACAGAACTGATTTACAGGCACAACATTTATTACAGTGTTCTCATTTTTGAGGGTGCTGCTGTTAGTCCTGGTTGAATTGCAGAGCAGACGCAGCTAAATATAAATGACGTGAGTCAGGATATGCAATGCAGATCGATGCTTGATTTTAAAGATGGGATTGCGAAAAAGTTCACTTTGTTTCGCCTCAACCAAACCTCCAGTATTTCATTCGTGCAAGAATCCTCATCTCTTACCTTTGCTGTTCGGTGTGTTATGGTTTCAGAGACAGCACTGCTTTCTCACCAATTCAGAGGATTATTCCAGTATATTATAGCCTGGGTCTTACATTGGCTGTGGTGATAACACAGGTTCTGCCATTGACTTCTTACTGATCTGCAGGTGGGAGTGGCAGGGAAGGAAAAAGTGTGTAAACATGGATGTAAACGGTTTTAAACGTCAAAGAGCTATTGACTTTGTAAATGTTTTATTAAGAAAAAAGCGCACAACATAATTGTAAGACCTCAAGGATACGCACAGTGTGTACTGGTGAATCTTTTCCCATTTGTGGTTATTCTTTTTCTTTTCTTCTTTGCACAGTAAGGAGCAGGTAACGCACTGGACCAACATGTTCAGAAGCATCCATAATGTCCTCATCAGAAACAGTTCAAAAAACATGGCCCAAGCTGATTTATAGGTTCATTCTTGACGTTTATGAACAATATATACAGCTTTAAAGGGCAAAGTAGTCCCAGAAGTGCAAATCCATATTACCGATAATTCCAGAATAAACAATGTGGTTGGATAGTTTTTGACTATTTGTAGCGATGGACCTCAACAATGAAGGAAGAGATAAACATGACATTACTGTGATTACTATTCCAGTAAAAGGCTACCTTAAACTGCAGCATTATTCCCCACACACACTGTTTTCTGGCCCTGCGCGCGACTCAGTTTTTGCCATTTTTTAATATATGTCTCTTCGTCTTTCCCGCTTCGTCTCTGATTTTGTCCATTTGTTCTTCGTCCCACTTCATTGTAAGCTTGTTTTTGTCTGTGAACATAATGCCTTAATACTGTTGTATTTTATGTCATTTCGCTCTTATATCCTAAAAGACTGACAAAACCATTCATTTGCAATCATAAAGCATTCAGCCACACAGTACTGATAAACAGAATAAAAACTGATTTTTGGAGAAGTTCTCCTGTTATTCCATCTATTTCTAGTTTCTGTTTTAACTTTTTTATTTTTAGATAGCACCAAAATAACTGTAGCGAAGCTTGTTTTGATTTGCTGTCATTGGCGGTGTTCTAAACTTGTTTTTTTTCCCTAATACGCTGGAGAGTAGGAGCCTTAAAATAGTTCCTAAAAGCCCTTCAGTTCCAGAAATAGGCTGATTGTACGCTGCTCTCACTGATTCTGGGTTTCTGTCAGAAGCGAGCCGTGAAGCCAGTCTGTATCTACAGTACAATAGTTGAAACCTGAGACGTGAAAAGGGGGAACGATGGCTTTGTTGTTGGCTCAGTTGTTTGTGTGCCTTCCTGTTGTGTGTCCAGTTTCAGCCACTAGAGGGTGAACGGCGCAGTGTGGTTCAGTTCTGCTGCTGTCTTCACACTTAATAGAAGTCTACTACACTGTAATGAGTTCTGATTAAAAGAAATATTCTTGTGAGTATTTATGGACACTAACTCAAGACCAGATAATTAGCTTAATAATAATACAGGGCCCACCTCAGCTGAAATTGTGCTTTGACGGTGAAGAAAAATATTTGTGGCTCATCAAACTGCCAAAACCAGAAATCAGTGTTCTGCATTTTCAGACATGACTCAAAAAAAAAACATGACATAAAGAAAATTAAAAACTGGAGGGTGCATTATTCAGCAGAGATGATCTGGATCCCCTTCCTCCATTTTTTTTTTTTTTTTTTTAAATTTGCTTTTGCTTAACGATATCAATTCTCCACATTCATCAATCATGAAGCTCTAATCTGAAATAACAGTGGGTGCACTTGCAATCAAACTAGCTGCAATCAGCTCTGCAGGCAAACGTTCAACACTCAGTAAAGGTGCTTCAAATCAAACAAAAGCCATGTTTTGGCTGACCTTCCACCCTCTGCCTATCAACAGACCCCTTCCCACCTCAGATTTCTGAGAAACTTATCTCTGCTCTCTGCAACAGAACATAGACACACCATCTGAGATGTGTTGGTGCGTTCTCATGTGACATTTACACCTCCCTCCTTCTCTCCATACCGTTTCCCTCCATAAACTTTTGTAGTTTACCAAAGTGTGGTGTTATTTCTAGACTGTGGCTTTGTGAATGAAGGAAAAACAATGTGGTGAACCCATATCAAAAACAAATGTTTAGTGTAAAGCTGCGTAAAATGTAGACTTTTTTTTTCTTTTTTTTAAACACCTCGGCAGTAGCATATACTGTACATCATCTGTAGTGAAACACTGATGACAGTGAATTAGTATGAGTTTTTAAATATGAGGGGCTCTGTTAAGAGTTTAACCCTCTGAACTCCAAACTATTTCTGAGCATTTTTGCCTCTACCACAGTTTTACTCACTGGACAATTTAAAGTGCCCCTTTATAGAAACCGTGGCTATAAGTAGGGAGACTAAAAAGGTTTTTGTGGCGTATAACAATGTTAAATTCCACAAATAAATTAAAAAAGGCAAAAATGAAAGTAGATTTTTTGTACTATTTGATTTGATTTTGATTTATTAAAAATAGAAAAAATGGAATCAACATTTTTCCGATTGCCCACATCTGTTACCAATGCTAGGAAAAAAAACGGGGACTCGACATGTTATTTGCATTTTTACAACCTCTGTGAACTCTGCGTTTTTTTGTTTTTTTTAACGCTACTCTGCACATGAGCTCTAGAAAGATATTTCACCAAGCTGGATGTGACTTGCTCCTAAATGTATTTTACTGATAGTATGTTTTTTCCCCTCTCAGCTTTTCTTTATGTCTTTTTCCTGGTTTGTGCAAACACTGCCTACAGTTCACCTTAATTTTTTGTCTTGTGACTGTTCCTTGCAGCCGAGTCACTAATGCCTTCGCAGGTTTTCACAGGATCTGTTGCAGATAAATTATTTCTGGTGAATTTTTAATGAGATGTAGAATAAAGGGATTTTTAGGGAAATGTTACAATTTTAAGCTTGTTTTAAGCAATTTTTAAACCACATTGTGTGATTTTTCAAGCAAAAAAATCTGCCACTTCCTTCTGTTTTTGCAATCTCTGGCTCTAGGAAATGGTATTTGGGCAGAATTTTTAAAGAGAACATGCCCTTTGAACCTACGGATGGGTTTTAGTACTAGTAGTACCCCAGGTTGCTAAAATGGTCAGATTCCCCAGAGGACGTGACCTCTGTGTCTTTTCTGGTAGCGACAGTAAAGCTCTGATGGCTGCACTTTATAAAAAAAATCTTAGAAATAGACAGAAAACCATTGGAGAAATATAGGGGTACAATTTTGTTGTTGGAATTTGCTTTGTAAAACTTGCAAACTAACAAGGTAATAAAACGACAAAGTGAGAGGAACGGGGAAAGATGAATTCTTTCTGGTCGGCAACCTCAGTGAAAACAGAGACGGATGCCTGACTCCTTCATCATCCTGCCCTTCCCATTAATTTTTTATATCTCCCCACTTTAGACTCAGTTACATTTACTCTTGTTACTGTGTACTCTTAGGGACAACTGTTATTTTTTATATAACAGTCCGTGATTCCAGCTTTTGGTTTGTGTCATGACCATGAACTGTAAAAGAAAGATGGTGGGTTTAAAGTGCGCCTCATCACCCTCATAACATCCTGACCTGAAAGGTGTAGGGCATCACGACTGAAGACTTTTGGGCACAACATTTGATGATGGTGGACAACCACTTCCACACAATCCAGCGCTTTTCCAACAGATTAAAGCAGTGGCTCCCAAAGTTAAAACCCCCATGAAAGATTCCAAGATGATTTCCAGGAATCCAATAAAATCAAAAAGTGATAGAAATTGCGTTTTTAAGCCACGATTGTTCCAAAATTTTATCAAAACAGTAGTTAAATGCTGCTCATTACACGTGCACAGACATCACCTGTGACTGCTTCATCACAGTGTGTTTACTCAGTACAGTTTACACAAGGAGAGTACAGATGTAGTCTGCCACCA
>NW_007580168.1:24857-26284 GCF_000690725.1 Stegastes partitus | reverse complement strand
TGAATCCACCTGTGTGTTTCCTCCTTTGTTGCGGCCTAAGAGCCAGTCGTAACAAATTGGGGGCTCGTCCATTGTGAATTTCTTTATTTTTTGTTGTTTGTGGCTGAGGCGACTGTTAGGCTGTCCTTTGTTGGTTTGAATCGCAGCAGCGTGACAAGGTAAGTGTTGAGCCATGTGTGCATGCTATTGTACAGGGGGTTCCCTTGTTAGGTTTAGCAGCGTTTCCCCTTTGGGTTCCGCTGGGGGGGGGTGACTTGTAATGTTGAGGTACGGTGGTTGGAGCATCCTTTTTTTTCCCCCTTCCCTAAAGCTGCTCGGGAGCACATCCGTGGCTACGGGGGGGTTGCCAGTTTTCTGGTCGCCTTTTTCAAGCCAGCGGGCTATTAGTGCATAAAAACCCACCGCCACGCCTCATGAAGACTAGGGTGAGTTAGTTAGCTAGTTCTGGTGGCAAAGCAGTTAAATAGAAGGGAGCCTTCCTTTGGTGTGGCTGTTTAGGCCTTGGTGCACGCTGTTAAGCCTCAACACTTCATCTTGCTGTCTTGTGTGTTGATAAGTTGAGGCATGGATGACTTTGTAAAAGCGTTTGTGGAGGCACTGTGTGAGAATATTATAGATGAGTGTACAAAGGATCAACTAATAAAAATTGCTGATTACTACAAGGTTGATGTTGGTGATAAAAAAAAAAACTATTAAGACCATAAGGGCAAGTTTAAAATTTAGTTTATTGAAAATGAATGTGTTGGACACAGAAAAAGTTGTTCCTGTCTCTGAGGGTGTTGAGGACTTTTCTCCACCATCAATGACTCCTCATGTAGGTTTAACTTTTGAGCAAAAAAAAAATTACTTTTGTTGCGGATGAAATTAGAGATGGAGAAAGAACTTGCGGTGGAAAAAATGAAGCATGGTATTGAGTTAGAAAAAGCACTGTCACTTGAGAAGATAAGACAAGAAGCTGAAAGTGCAAAGCTTGATCTGGAAAAGCAGAAACTGTCTCTGATTAGAGAGGGAAAAGTTGCAGCTGGTGTTTTACTTGCTGATGGTCTCTCTGGTCCCAGCTGCTCCATGGAAAGGGTGGATGTTTGGAGGGAACTGAGATTGGTTTCTCAATTTAATGAAAAAGATCCTGAAACTTTTTTTGTCCTCTTTGAGCGCCTAGCTGAGACACGTGGTTGGTCGGACTCCACTTGCATGATATTGTTGCAGTGTGTGTTAACTGGAAGAGCCCAGGAAGCGTATTCCTCTTAAACAAAGGGTGATTTAACATATGAGGTAGTGAAATGTGCTGTTCTCAAAGCGTATGAGCTTGTCCCTGAAGCTTATCGTCAGCGATTTAGGAGTTGGAGAAGGGGCAACAAGTCACATTTGGAGTTTGCTCGTGATATTTCTACTCAGTTTGATCGCTGGTGTACTGCATCTGAAGTTGA
>NW_007580168.1:20471-22652 GCF_000690725.1 Stegastes partitus | reverse complement strand
TAAGAGCCAGTCGTAACAGACGGGTTGAGGACCAAAGTGTTGTCTGGAGTTAGGTTTTCCTCTAAGTGTTGTACCAAACTTTGCATTAACTAGTAAACATACTAGTTAATGCCCATTTCCCGCCATTACAGGCACGTAAACATTAGGAGTTGGCGCTAAACAGCAGTTGACGCCACACAACGAGATCTCTTAATGGCTACTTGTATGGAAACATGGCCTTTCCATTAGTTTCATGTATTAATGTGAGGAAGGTTACAGTTGCTCATGCTCAAAATAGATGCTTGTTATAAAGAGAGACTACATGAGCAGATTTTCATCCAGGCCTTTATAATTCGTCGTTAAAAAGGGTGTAATAGAAGGAGTCGCTGCTGGACTTTGGAGCTACTTTGTACATACTTTCTATCAATGGGGCCAAAATACAGGCGAATACAGGCAATAGGATGTTATATGTTCTCAAGAAATGCTACGTCCTCCCACCCAATCTGTAACCAGCTGCTGTATAAAGTTAAAAGTACAAAATCACAGCTAGCCTTTCAGAAACATCCACTGGGATCTTGTTGGTTGGCAACTGTCTGCATAGCAAATCAACGAGTACTATTTATATATACCTATATGCACATAATATAGAATCAGGTGCACGTTCACTGTTCGCTTTTAAAGTCCACATCAGTTATGTGGAAACATGAACACTGGCTTTAGGAGTTTGTATTGTGCTAGTGGTGCCAAATATCCAGTCAACGCTGTTTAACCACTGCAGAAGAAGAAGACATAATGGTTAACAGCTTGAGAATATGGAAACTCTGCTGGTTTTGTGTATTAATGTGAGGGAGGTTATAATTTCTTATGTTCCATCTTCTCCAGTGAAGCAGAACCTTCAGTGGACGCTGACATCACATGCATCTTGTACTCACTTAGTCTGCTTCCACTCCACTTTGTCGCATTTCCCTTGAACATTTCGTGTTGCTAATTTTACACCGCAGCCTCGACTCATAAAGAAATGACTTCTCCATTAAAGGCTCCATTGATTGAGCAGCATCTCTGCTTGAGGATCCTCTCTCTGTGGCTCAGGTTTCACCGGCCATTTGTTTGTGGCTCAGAGTAAGAAAGAGACAGAGGGATGGAAAAAGCCAGAGTGGGGGAGGAGTGGGGTTTGACATAAAGAGCCAGCTGCACGTGTTGCACACATGCATGGCCCAGCACCAGATCCAGTACACCTACAGCGCATAGTCACTGAGAAACACGACAGGCTGAGATGAAGCAATGCTGGACTTGCAAATCGGCGCAGGGAGACGAACTAATTTGAAAAGATTTGAATTATTCAAACCTTTGAAACCACTAACTTCAATTTACTTCACCCTCTGGGTCTAAAAGTCTGTATCCTGGTTTGCAGCCGTGGGAGGCCTCTGCTCATTACGCAGTGGAAAACAAAACACCGAGCAGTTTAGGACAGATGAGACTCAGTCTGTCAGGCTCTGTGCAGTTGAACTTTGATCAGCGGAGTAGATCAACAGGATCTCATGCCTGTGTTCAGACAGGAGTCAAGATGTTCGCCGAGTTTAGCATAAAGACTGGAAGTGTTGAACTGTCAACGTGGCCAAAGTTCAGAAATACATCTGAGATAACTAATAAACATATTATATCTCATTTGTTTACAACAAATGGAAATGTGATATTGATTATTTGTGGTTTTAGAGAGAGTTAAATTCTTTCTTGTCAAACTAATAATAATGTATCCATCCACCCAGAACATCTGTTTACATCGCTGGTGCCAGATCGAGTTGTTTCATGACCCTGGCAGGGTGTTTATTTATTTTTAGCTCGCCAGGCTAGCTGTTTCTCATTTCCAGTCTTCATTCCTACACTAGACTAACCTGTCCAGACTCCAAGCTGAGATAGGTGTCAGTTTTCACATCGGAAATGAATATTTTTTTAATTTTCAGAATGAGCATGTAGGAGGAGGCTGCTTTGTTGCAGAACCACTCTGTCTACATTCTTAATTGTGCATAAATTTAGGCTTTGGTGGAATTCAAATTGGTGAGTTGTATGAAATTTCAGTCTGAATGGAGAAATTAGCTATACTGACCAAGGCCTCTTTTTTTTTTTTAGTGAATTGTCCATTTTCATGATCATGCATGTTCCACCAAGACAGTTACCCATAACCACTATCTTGAGCACTGCATC
>NW_007580168.1:0-19403 GCF_000690725.1 Stegastes partitus | reverse complement strand
CAGTCTATGATTTTACACAGTTGTTCACATGATTCTTTAATATTGACATGTGTTTTTACAACAAATTATTGTAGCATGCTATTATGTTATATTACTTTTTAAAGTACTGCTGATGCTGACTTAAATCTCAGCCATTCTTTTTAAAGCTACATATAGGCGGAAGTCAATTGCGGTAGTCATAATCTTTGGTAATCAAGGAACTGCTTGTGGATCAAATATTTGGACCAAAAGACCAACAAACTTTAGTGCAGCTAAAAAATACCACAAAATAAAAAAGTGTACCATTTATGATAATCCCATACATAGTCAAATGAATGAACAGTCACAATAATAACAGACCTCTGTGCAATTTATTCAGTTAAACTCAAACGATACATACCATCAGTGCTATTTGATAAATCAGTTAACATAATGGAGGGTTTTCATTTTTTCAGCATTGACAGACACAGAGTACTATAATCATCCTCCTCTTCTTGTGATTCATAATTAAATGCATGTGTAAATAATGTATTAGAGTCGTTCTTTCAGTCACCCCTGAGTACTTCACTAGGTAACATACAGTAGTCTATAGGTCTAACATTCACATACTGAACACTGCTTAAACATTAATAGATTCAAGTCTGACAGCCACAGTCCAGAGAGGGAACAGAACATGTTTCAACGATGGTTCTTCTCAGCGACAGAGTGACACAGATGCTGTATTGAGGTAGAAACATCGTTATTTGATGAATCTCTCTGACTATTCATTAAAAAGCACAACATAAACCTGAAATGTGTTGAAATAATACAGTACCGCAGGACTGACCCTTAAAGGAACAGCTTTAAATAAGCTTTAAAGTGCACCATGAACAGTATGATTGTGACAATCACTCAATACGGTCCTTCTGTACTCATTCCAGTGTCGCATATAACTAACAACTCTCTTTATCTTTTTCTTGTGTGCAAACGAATGCATGTAAGTGTGCAAATTTTAGTATATCATTTCTAAAATTAGACAATGACCAACATCAACATGTCATCAAAAACACATGTGACGCACAAGCAAGAGCTTGGAATTTAAAGGGAAAGACTGCACGGCAGGTAGAGCTGCGACAATTAATCGACTAATTGTCAACTATCAAAATGTTTTCTAACTGATTAATGGGTTTAAGTCCAAATTCTCTGATTCCAGCTTCTTAAAGTTGAATGCTTCAGGTTTGTTACTCCTCTGTGACAGTAAACTGAACATCTTTGGGTTGTGGGGAAAAAAAAAAAAGAACAAGACATTTATCATTCTGGAAACACTGATGGACATTTGTCACAATTTTTCAACACTTCTACAGAGCAAATCGATTAATCGAGACATAATAGACACAACAATCCACAATTGAAATGGCTGCAGCTCCAATGACAGGACAACATCAGCAAGGACACGACACAGAAAACGTACATTCTCCCAATTCATCTCCACCTAAACGCTGACAGTCATGGTCCGTTTTCACTGTGCAAATGAACTCAGAAGAAAATCCTGTTTTCTGCTCCTTCATTGGTGCCCTGGTGCACAGCAGCACAAAGTGTTCACGGACACCTCAGCAGGGGTTCAGAGTTCTACTCAACTAAATGTGCTAAACGGGACACATTAGAACTGTTTGGTCAGACTAAACAAATCAATGAATTCTGTGGATCATGTAATGCTCATATGTATGTATCCAATATAGCTATTTTTCTTTTCATTTGGAACACCCTAAACATGCCAGAAAGGGTATATCTTGGCCTTTTTTTATTGATTACTTTGCTTACCACATGAGCTACCACTACTCTTTCTTCCATCTCTAAACAATCCGTAACTACTTAGAATACATGGCACGCTGCTTAAAACAACCAAACCAAAAACCTGGCCTGAGTTTGAAGCAACAAAATGGGGGCTCATCAGGTTTGGGTCCGGTATCAGAAACTCATACAGGACATAGAATATGATCATACAGCACATGAATAATTGCTAACAATGAGACTAAAGCTCGGATCATGCAATTCAAAGTTGAAGCTTTTTCAGTAAGATTAGCATTTAATCTACACAGTCTCATAACTTACTTTTTTTTTTACCACAATTATATTCGAGTTATGCATCCATTCCTCTGAAATAATAAATACCTGATGATCTGACAAAGAAGGCCAATAAACACAAATCTGTCCTTAAGGCTGAAAAGATATTGGACCATAAAACCCATTATTCAAGTTGTGTCTTTTGTTGTTTCGCATCCAGCCTTTAACCAAAAGTAAAATATGTATTTTCTAAGAAGGGACATTTCAGACTATTACCTTTGTTGATACACTTGTGCACAACTTTGGAAACTGTTTTTTTTTTTTTTTTTAAATTGTACTTATACACTGTAATTTGTATATAACATATTAGAATAGGTGGCTGTAGCCACTGTGACGTAACCCATTGGTTTGTGGTCTGACCAATGCCACATGACAAAATGAGGGTTGGACTGACACAACCAGGACAGTGTCCCATACGGTAGCAACCTGCTAATCACAAGGTAGCAACAGCCTTCAGCATCTGTTTTAGTCTAAATAGGACAAAAAATGTACACAACGAACATCATGCTGTATTGAAGGAGATGTGAAACTAGTGGTTGAGACTTTTAAACTCATTTAGAAATAGTTACTGAGATAACAAATTAGGTGAGAAGTGAAGTAGTTTTCTCATTTACTTCTATACAATCTCACTTATTTTCGCAACTAGAAGAGTCGCCCCCTGCTGGCCGTTACAAGCAATGCAGGGTTAAGTCACCGCCACATTGGTTTCACCTTCTGACCTGGAAGCTATGTTCATCTTTTATATACAGTCTATGACAGAGATGCAGAAAACAGTTCTAAAGGGTTGGTAGATCGTGGTTCCCACAAAGTCTCAAAAAGTCGTTTTTTTTTTTTTAAATCTTATGGGCACCACAAGAAAAAAAAATAAAAAATATTGTGAATCTGAAAATCTGAAGGCTGGAAATAAAACAGAGCAGTGGGTAAATAAGCTGTACAGATAGCCAGATATGTATTTTTTGAGGGGAATGACAGCTCAATGACTCGAATGCAATTGTAGTACTTGAGAGGTACAAACTGCCAGATGAACCTGATCTGTCTGTCAAGTGCAAATATATCCAGCATGTTCCTGGTGGTAAAGAACTACAATTCTGTCTTTATTTCAATTACCACTTTTCTAAACTATGGCTTTTGCTCTGAGAGGTTGCAGTACATCACATGACACATGAAAATCCTCAGCAAGCAGCAGGCCCTGGTTTCATCAATGCTTACAATGCAGGCCTTCAATCTGGAGCCGCTGCTTGGATATATTTGTGAGATTTCACTAAAATTAGTTGTAAGCAAAAAAAAGGTGTGAAAATGCCACTTCTGTGTGCGGCAGGAATATACAGTACTTTTTTTTTCAATATACTGAGAAGAAAACATAAGATCCACGTCACATTTAATCTGAGTGAGATCACTTTAAGCAGTGTGAACATAATCCATGCGGAACTGGTCATCAGCGTGATGAAAAACCACACAAACAACAGATGCATTCACTGCACCATGAGTAGAGCTCACATCGAAATAACCCAACAGTCAGCAGGACATCATTATACGCTTCAAAATGTTACGCATCCTTTAAGTGTTGAAAGTGAACATGGCTTTTAATGACAGGGCTAGTCTGACTGGCCCCCTTGAAAGTGCCGTACTGTAAGACCGATATGAGCTCTCAGCTATTTCTGTTGTGGTCGACAAGACTGTAGCACTTCCTGCTGCAAGAGTCTCAAAGAGAGAGGAAATGAGACTGCATGTGACCGTTCGTGCAACACTGAGGAAGTGAAGGTATGGTGAACAAAGCTCAGAGAAAAAGATCAATTCAGCATGAAACAATGGCTTCAACTGAAGTCACAGCAAAGGATATCCAAAAGATACTGTTTAGGGTCAGAGGAAGGGAGGTGCAAGAAAAAAAAAGGACCTGACAGCAGATAACTCATCAGAAACTTCTGTATATGATCCCACTGCCTTTTACGCGACATTACCCAGATGTTTGATGGACCGTTGAGTTCTCCTACTAAGCAGCAACACCTTTCCTCTGTCCTCAAGTGCTCAGCCCCGAGAGGTAGTTATTATCCCCACTGTTCAGACATCCTGTTGGAACATGCCTGGGAAAAAACTGGCAAGGACTTTCAAAATCCACTCAACCAGACAGCCACCCTGTGGTGAGCTCAGAATATAATCCTTTCATCTCCCGTTGTCCCCAATTTCCCCTTATGAAAGCTTGAAAACGCTCCCAAAAAGGGCTGGAACATATGAGGGACTTGGAATCAGAAGAGGAATATTGTTTTTTTTTGTGCGCTTCGCTTTGTGGCATGGCTCTGTATGCATGTGCAAATCTTCCTTCACAGTTTGAGATGATAGAAAAAGGACGTCTCTGTGATCAGTGACATTTCAGGTGTTTCTTGGGGTGTTCCTTTTCTAGCTGGTCTCTTTGGGGTCCGTAGATGCAGTTGGCACGCCAGGAGAACCCTATGATGATGGAGATGATGGTGGTCTGGAGGAGGAGCATCACTCCGTAGGTGGAAGTGATGGTAGGTCCAGGTAGGCGGGCGAGGGTGTTGGGCGGCAGCAGCAGAGTGGGGCTCAGCAGGATGGCCCTCACCTCAGCCTTGATCATGTGAAGTTCATCGAGGATGGACAAAAACGTGCAGCAATGGAACCATTGGTGGCTGTGCCCCCAGATGTCAAAGCGACCCGGGGCGAGCCGCTCGGGGAACTTGCTGATGTTGAAGACGGCTGACACCAGCAGCCAGAGACAGTGGCGATAGAAGAAGTTGGGCATGGAGGTGGAAGAAGCAAAGGAGGAGGAGGAGGTGGAATAAGGCGACCTGGTGAGGAGGCGGTAGAAGACTGGGGTGGAGGAGATAAGGAATGGGAGGAGAAAAACCAAGGTTCGGATGATGTACCGATGCCGCCTCCACCTCTGGCGAGTATTGCAGCAAGATAAAACGCAAATGATGGCTACAACACAAGCAGACGGGATGTAGAAGGTGTCAAAGAACACACTGAACTCTGGGATTGCATAGGAGGATGTAGGAGTCCCTACAGGTTCATGTTTCAAGTCCATGTGGGAGCTGTTGTGGCCTCCTGTCTCCAATATCCCTGCTCGAGGATGGATGTAGTAGTAGTACGCCAATGATGAGCCCACCGTGTACGCGCTGATGGTGCCATAATCCACAAAGAAGCAAACTTCTCTGACCACCAGAGACATTGAGTTCAGCAGGTGGGCCATGCTGCTGGCCATGAGCAGACAGAACACCCCAATAAAGTAGTTCCACAGCGGATAGAAGAATGGGGCATCGCCATCAGGTGCACCTTCCCAGCCAAACACCTCCACGAAATAGTAAAAAAAAATGAAAACTGGAAGGAAGTGAGTCCAGAAGTTTCCTGTTTCGTTGGTCGGCCTGAAGGCTGACAATAAGCAGTCCCTCAGGCTGTAGTTTGGGAATCGGTATCCAGTCAGGATGAAGTTTTCTATGACCCGAGGCGGCACATCCGTGTGCCTCAGAAGAGGCTGACCACAGTTCAGAAGCATAATGCCGACAGTTTATGTTTGTTGCTGATGGCCAAAAATGTCTAGTTGGATCAGAGTTTTTTTTTTTTTTGCAAATCCCTTCAGTTCGTATTGCTTAGATGTTGATTTTATTGCTGATCACAGCATAATTACGAATCACGACCGTACAATCTGTTGCGTGTGAGTGGATAAGGCACAGCTACAACTGCCCTGGCTCGAGAAGTTCATTCAGCCCGGGCTCCTTCTAGACTTTTGATCCTTACTTTCACTACAGGCCTCATGAGCAGCAGGCTAATCCAAAGAGCAGAGCTAGTATAGGCAGTGCACTGAGAGAGAACGTCAGGGAGCATCCAGGAGCCTCAGGCCACTCGCTTGGTTAATTTTTTCTTTTGGTTTCTTCTTTGAACCTGGAGTTGTATCCAAAGGTCAGCAAAACCGCCAGCATTGCAAAGCTTATCTTCCTGTTTGATCATGTTCCCTTATTTTGCATAGGACTGCATGGATGACACCCTTTGCTCAGTCACACTCACATTCACGTGTCTTGTTGTTCATAGTTGTGCAGCAGCAAATAAAAATGAAGGTCACTTATGACTGTGTTACAAGGTTGAACAGCCCGTCAGTGGCTGTCTGATGTCTCCATACAGCAGAGATGCGTCCATTAAGCTCCTCGGTATGTAGGTCATGCTGGCCATTGTATCCGACTACCGCAGGCTCCTATTCCTCCTGTTGTTTCTGCTTCTTAAGCTTGTATCCACGTTTCAATTCATTCAGCTCCCATTCCGTTGCAGTGCTGCAGAGAATAAATCCCTCCCGATTGGAATGAGGGGGGGAAAAAATCGTTGTGTTCAGTCCTCTAACCCAAGGTCACGTCTAAAAGCACCAAATTATAACCGGGAATAACTGTGTACACATCAGACTAGTAGACTGACAAGAGCGCTATTCCCCGTGAGGCTGACGGCAGCCGGCATTTCAGCGAAACGCTGAGACCTGGAGACTATTTGACAGATACCGCCGTCAAGTTACACATGACGCCATATTTTGGTTCCGGTAATAGTTTCAGAATAAAACACGACGGTTGTGACGCAACACTTGGCGGCCATATCTGTAGTTTCCTACCAGGAGAACTAAATGGCTCGAACTAATATTCTGTCACTAAACCTATGTGAAATTCTTCTGCAGTGCTTTTATATGTTAATAGAAAAAAAATTCTAGAGAACCGGAATGTAAGAAAAAAATAAATGTAGTAATTTTTTAAATTAGTATTTTATATAAAATTATTGTGTCTTGAGCATAATATTATAAATTTGCATAATTAATAATATTGTAGCCTTACCTTTAATTTTTTACCTCTCACCTTTAATTTAAATTACTCAAGTGACTTTAAATAAATACTAATCTTGCTTAGTCACAATTTCAATATGTAACTTAATTGTTTGTTTCTATTTACATAAATAATTAAAGAGTGTTGACCTTGTTATTTCAATTACTCAGGTAAATTTACTCAATAATTATTATTGCGGGATTTTAATCTTAACATTTAAATGAGTCAGATAAATTTTCCCAATTGATTACGTTTTTTGGGGTCTTGACCTTTACTGTTAAATTTCTCTGGTAAATCTAGAAAATTAATTATATTGCAGGGTCTCAACCTTAGTATTTAAATTACCGTACTCTGATAAATTTACATAATAAATAATACTGTAAGTATTTAATGTTAATATTTAAATTACTCTGATAAATTTACATAATAAATAATACTGTAAATTCTTAATGTTAATATTTAAATTTGTCGGCTGACTGCACTATCCCACTCTGTTTCTTCCTTTGAATCACCTTGGCTGTGGTTTAAAATGTGCTATATAAATTACAGTGACTTGGCTTTTTTGCTTTAATTATTTTACTTGTATGTATTATTATTAACTTTGGAATCAGCATATTGGCCATGTATGTGAATACATACAAAGAATCTGACTCTGGTGTTTACTCTGACTTTCTCTCAAAGTATTTACACAAAATATAACAGGCATTTCAACAAGGGCAGCGGGTTATGGTGGAAAAAAAGAGTGTTCAATTACAATGTACAATTGCAGACATATGTAAACGAGCATGTTTAAAGTGAACAAGTGAACCATACATAAATATTTAATTTTACATTCTTGCATCAATAGGCTTATTTGAACTCTATCTTTGTTGTTTGTTACGTACATTTACGTTGCTTTTGTGCAACACAAATCCCTTATTTACATGTGCGTAGTTGAACATTTCCATATGAGGGAAAACCAGCAGAACAAATGTACTGGACTACTTTGTATAATATCTGGTCTTTTAGCTTTTATTGCTTTACATCATCTGACAGGTGTTCTGTCTTAAATACTTAGAGTATCTTATTTTATTTTTTATTCATTACAGTATTAAATATGTGTTGTAGTAACAATGATTTACTTCAGCTTGCCCTCCTATTTATTACACTTGCATGGTTGGCAATAAAGCGCTTATAGTTGAAGCCAAGAAAGTAACTTTATTTTGAAGGCAGATTTCCTCAGTTTCCGGCCTGCTTCTGACTCACTGCTTGTCTTGAAGCAGCTCAGCGGCGCGCAGAACTAATTCACACATCTGATCAATGTGCGTTCGTCCTTATTTGGCTGGTTGCAGCATGTTGTTGGCAGATAAGAGACTTGACACAACAAAAACTCAAGAAACCCGCAGATCAGCAGCAGCCAAGCCGAGCCGAGCCGAGCCGAGCTGAGCAAACCTTATGTTCCCGTTATCTGCTTAGAATGCACAGTCCGTCCCTGTTGAGTAACCGTGTAAGAGCAGCACTCTGACCCTCCTGGTGGGCAGATTGTACTGAGCTGAGTGTTACAGACACTAAGTCATGTGCTGATGTAGAAATATAAAATACATTGCCTCTATGTTATAACGTAGTAATAACAGTGTTACCTCATTTATATGGATTATCAATATTTTCTCAATCACTGACATGAAACAGTGCAACTCAATATACTTTTTTTGTTGTTGTTTTTTTTTAAAAAAACAACTTACTATAGATTATGTATGGCTTTGTATTATAACTTAATTTGCTTCTTACCCACCAAATTTGATTTTGAAGTGACACACTAGGATGTGTTAAAAGATGCTTGTTGTTGCTATTTAGCCAGCGTGTTCAGTAAATGTCACCATCTCACCATAAAAGTCAGTGTAGACCCCACAGCTAATGTCTGTGTGCAGCCCTACATTTGATTCCCTGCAGACTTCACACTAAAAGAAAAGCAAATTGTTGATTTTGGTAATTGCATTAAGTTAAGGTGACGAGTCGCAATAATGTCACCAGTTTCAGTTAGGTGTGCTTAAATCATTTGATTTCTCTCAAATGAACGTTGCTGCAACTTTTGAGGACGATCAACTTGAAGTTTCCAGTTTTACACATTCAGCTTAAAAATGTTCAGTTGCAGCAGACAAATCTGAGAAAGCGTGGGTGACAGACGCACAATGCTGAAGGATCATTTTCACTTTTTCTGAAATTTCAACGCCACTTTAAAAGGGCAAAATGTACTTTTAAAGTGATAGAATCCACAAAAGTGAACTGTTTTCACCAAAACGAAAAGAAAAATGAGATTCATTCCAAACAGTATTTTATTTCAGCTAAAGCTCAAATACACTTTTTTACAGTGTAGCCTCTTTCCAGGGGAATCCCGTGAACTTCGACAAGTTTTGTAATAACAGCTATACATCCAAGGAGTGTGTACATCCATAACTGGATGTGATTAAAGCTTTCTTCTACTTTCCTAGTCTGTAGGAGTCTGCCGGGAGGATTCCATCCCATACACACACTAGAGGTTGCATTTGAGGTATTCTGTGCATGCACACTACTACAGAGCATGTGCACTATTGCCCTTGTA
The DNA here is from genome assembly GCF_000690725.1 of Stegastes partitus. Classification (NCBI taxonomy): domain Eukaryota; kingdom Metazoa; phylum Chordata; class Actinopteri; family Pomacentridae; genus Stegastes; species Stegastes partitus. Next base: position 9,932 of record NW_007580168.1, on the reverse strand, counting down.
GCATAGCTGTGCATGGACATAACTTTCTGGCCGCACATGAATGTGTGTGGAGGAGTCAGCACAGACTGTTACGGACTTCAAGACAAGCTGAAATGTATGTCACACACACCCTCAAGTATTTGCAGAAGCAAGAAGTATAACACTGGCTGTAGAATGTGAGGTTTTGAGGCTATGTGGAAGTACAGACCATCACAAATATTGTGCTGTACACAGAAGCCCTTAGAGGAGATGAGAAAATGTACGCTACATGTACTTTTATGGAGCCTTGCGGACACAAGGAGGTATAAAACAAATCCGCCGCTTATTGTTTAACTCTATCCAGCCATGAGCAGCTAGAACTATGTGCCAAAATGGACACAAAGGACACACTCATTTCCATTTGAGACTTTTAATTCTGCTCTTATGTCTATATTATATGTGTCATTTGTCCGTTGTGTGGGTTTTCCATGCCACACTGCTTCATTACTGAAGAGACTAAATGTTGCTTTCCCCTGTCATGTTCTGTACATCAGTGAACCGGGCCAATCGGAGAGTAACCCGTCCATCTTCACGTTGAGCCTCCGGCGTTGACTGTGGTGACCAGATGTCAGGAAGTCTTTGAACCAGTAATTTTGGCAGGAGGAGGAGGAGGATGAGGAGGATGAGGAGGAGGAGGCAGGGCTGGTGGTTGCGGAGTGGCCACTTTCCAAACCCCCCTGAGGAACACGAAGCAGGCCGCATTTCAGTGCGCAGCAGACTGGGAGGGAGCTCCAACATGCCTTTTTAATTAGTGATTGACAGGGACTGAGGATGTAATGAATGTAGAGCCACGCCTTTATGGCATGAGAGACATAAATGGCTCCGTATGTTTACTTCATGGAAAGACTCCCATTTGGTGCTCAGTAAAACATTGCAAGGTCTTGACTATGTTCTAATCTCACTGGGATCTATTATATGGAAGAAAGAATTTGCTTCTCACAACACCATCACGTGATTCCTTCAAGCATCCAGTCAATTTCTGGCTAGGATCCATGAAAAGCTTCTTTGTCTGCTAGGTGTCTGTGGACACTTTTTGGTTCTTTTTTTCTGCAGCACTTACTAAAAGCTTTTTTTTTTTTAATGCAGAGGAGCCATGACATTAGAGTTCATGTGTAAACAAGACTTGACTGATCATGTTTTGCTGAAGTGGAAATACTGCCTTTAAATGCCAATGTTCCCCACCCATGAAATAATAAACCTCTGTTTCTTTCTCTTCATTTCTTCCTGATTGTGTCTGCAGCATTGGATAGTTTTTCTCCCTTGAGGTCAGGTGTGGTGGCTATCGGGAAGATGCTGTAAGCTTGTCGGAACCACTCCCAGCTGCTTGCACATTTGCAGAAGATATAACCTATGCCACAGAGGCAATGAGACCAACAAAAGAGATCAACAAAAATAATGAATGTCTATCTATCATGTTTCATCACAATTGAGAGCGTTCCTGTGCTGACATGCAGCACCGTTCCAACCTGTTGAAGCTGTACATGAGTCACTGAGTTTTCATCATGGTAAACAGTTCATCAGTGCTGCAATCATCTGATGTATTTCACAATGTTTCACCAGTGCTAGGAATGAAAAGATGTGTAGACGCTACACCAGAAGCTACATGACATACTGCATGTTGTCAAAGTGTTTCTGAAGCACATGACATCTGTCACAACCAGCTGCTTGTTAGATGGATGCTTTTTGAACATCAGCATGCCTGAAGTTGGGTGTAGCAACAACAAACGATTAGACAATTGCGTTGTTGATGTCTACATGGTCTTGTTTACAGCTGTAATTTGGATTTCCTGTTGGAAAGCAGTTGCCGACCTCACAGGCGCTGCACTCCCCAGGTCAGCGGTGTCCACAAGTTTGGGGTAGTGGCCACTATAGAAAGTGTAGCTGACATATAATTAAAGTCAGGTTTATTTACATAGAGCCAATTCAAATTACAAGTCATCTTAAGGCCCTTCCCATAGTAAGGTGAAGTCCCTGCAATATTATAAGAAGAAACCCAACAAATCCAGAGTTTCATTTGGCTTCACTGTGAGCAAGCTCTTGGCAATAGTGTCCAGTGATTTTCACAATGATTTTACACTACACAGCTTTTTCCCCGCCAAAAAAAGAAAAAAGAAATCTCAATGCAGTCTGTTTCTTTAAATTAAATTAGATACAGAAGAAAAAAAGCTAGGAAATGTTAACTAAACACTAAACATGCTGCGAACACGAGTTATAGCTTTCACCTACTGACCTTTTTTTACAGTCGACTAATCCAGATACTTTAATCAGAATCTGAACCAGAACCAGAATCAGAATCTCTTTATTGTCATTGTACAAAGAAAGCACAACCAAATTTGACATAGCAGCTCTTGTATGCAGTGCAAAACATCAGGACAAAAAAGCGCACAAGATATCGTATTAAAATGTTGTAAAATGACAGTAGGTACTGTGAATCTCTAAAGATGGAAGAGGACAGCCAGTCAGTCTCTGAGCAGTGTTAATAACCCTCTGGAGCTGCTTCCTCTCTGCCACAGTCCAGCTGGAGAACCACAGCCAGATGCCGTGGCTCAGCACCGACTCCACCGAGCAGCGGTAGAAGGACACCAAGAGCTCAGTTCTTAGGTTATTCTTCCTGAGGATCCTCCGGAAGTAGAGTCTCTGCTGTGCCTTCTTCAGGACTGAAGTGGAGTTTGCAGTCCAGGTCAGGTTTTCACTGATGTAGGTGCCCAGGAACCTGAAGTCTGGCACCATCTCCACCCTATCCTGATTTATTGTTGATGGGCTGCATTTCCGGTTTACGCCTCCTGAAGTTGACAATCAGTTCCTTCGACTTGGAGGTGTTTAAGATGAGGTTGTTGGTGGTACACCAGACTGACAGTCGCTCCACCTCCAATCAGAGAGTCCATGTTTTGCCATCCTTCCTCCATATGGCACCCCACAACCTATTGTCGAAGCAATAAGAGCATCCTAGATGAAGCCAGAGGCATCCAGCAAGGTGTCTTACAGACCTCAACTTTGCAGATGATATTGCTCTGTCAGCGAGTTGAAGGTGAGATCATTCAATCCCTCCTCTGAGGTTTGAAGGGTATTACTTTATTTTTGTCCTTTATATTGTGCAAATATCCAATTTGGAGTACTTGCTGTTAGTTAAACACTAACACAGGTCTCTTGTTGCTGTTGGACTTTGAGAGGACTTTCTGGTTATGTAAGAAAATGTATACTTACATAAAGAAGTGTATTAGATGTATTTGATAAGAAGCTCAGACTGATGGCAAATCAAACACAATGCATAGACTGTATGTCAAATTTAGTACAAAAAAGGCAAAGAAAACTGATTCCACACACACAACCTCATATATTGTCCCAAATAATTACTAAAGCAAATAATTTTACTAAAGCATTCTGGTAGCTCTAGTTCGGTAGCTGATTTTGCAATGCACGAGGAAGGCCAATCATACTCTTAGTCCCACCTAAAAAAAGTCTCTCAACAATAAACACATCACCAGACCTATTTGAACCACTACGCAAACTGGAGATCAGAATCAGAACACATTTATTGGCAGGTATAGTTAACACAATACGAGGAATTTGTTCCGGTGGGTTGGTGCAACAAAGGAAGAGGAAGAAGCGAATAAAATGCAAATTCAACATGTGTGTTCCCTGTCCTTGCCTTGATATCCTTGTGGGCTGCATTTTTTGCTCCTGACAAGACTTTCCAGATGGTGGGTTGCCATTTACAATGATGGGTACATTTGATATTGTGTTGATCTCTAATCACTTGGGTCTTAGAGGTTTAAAATAACACTCGTAGCATTGTGGGGGACTAAATCCGTACTGCAGAATTAAAAATCTATTAATTATTACATTTGTTAAAACTTATTTTATGGATTCAAATGCTCCTTTACAGGGCATTAACCTACATATATATTCTTCTCTTGTTGACTTGTATTTATACACTACAGCACACACAGAGCGTAACTTGCCATATGGAAACCATCATATTAAAAGTCCAGCCAAAAGTGTTGTATTCTGTAACATTATCACAAGCACTGAACGCCACATAATGACATTTTCAGTTTGTAGCAACTGCCTGCTGCATGAACAGCAGGTCTGCCAGCTGGGCCTCGTGGTCCATATAACCGGTCTGGCAGGCTCGTCCTCATGCTCAGCATCTGCTTGGGAACACTTGTCCTCACAGTAAAAGGCCGCCTTACACTGGGAGCTGGGGGGAGAGAGAGACATAGGCATTTAAAAACAACGGAAGAGGAGGGCACTGAAGGAACACACAGTAACCAAAGCAGGGAGTTGAGCACCAGCAGAGGAAGGAACTGAGATAAGAAAAGAGAAAGGAGAAGCGATATGAAAACATTGTGACACTGCAAAGCATAGAAAGGAGGGAAAAAAAAGAAAAAGATTTTCTAATAGAACAAAGACTGCAGTAAGACGTTGGCATGTGTCAACAGGAGGGAAACAATGCCTGGAAATAGCTAACATTTCCCAGCAAAGACAATCTTTTTTATTTCTTTACTAGGCCCAGTTTTGTAACTGCTGTGTACTTTACTTCCTCAAAGTTTACTTCCTCACGTTTAGTGGAAGTTGCTGAAACTACTGATGATGTAAATCAGTTGGTCGGTTATCTCTTACACTCAGCTGGTAACCACTTCTGCACAATGCGACATATTTGGCATCATGTCAACTATTGTAACAGCAGCATTGAAATCTAAAGCTTTTCTTTCTTCACATACAATACCTTTGCGTAATAATGTCTTTCAATTTCCCAAAATTCAGCCAATAAACAATATGACTCTCAATGATTCCGCCAGGTTGCCAAGTGACACATGAAAGTCATTTGGCTGCTCCACAGCAGGTGTGACAGTTGACAACAGTTTGGAGAGGGATGACCTTATACCACAGCAAACACAAGCTTTAGGCAGCGCTGGCTGTGTTGGCACATGCAGCTCAGCAGCCTCATTAGAGTGGATCTATAACAGGTTTGACACGTGAAAGCATCTCAGCCATCTGTTCACATGATCTGCACCTCTACAATGGTAGACATGACAGCGTGCGTGACCAAAATGCTAATGGATGGAAATGGTGATGTTGCATCTTCTTTTTTAAGAAATACAGCATTGCTCTAACAAAGGCAGAAACAGGAGACTGCAAGCCAGTAAACATGGCCAAGGAGGCATACAATTTGTTGATGAGTAACTCTCAATGTAAATACAACGTTTATGTGCTCAGACAAAAACTCCACAGAGCACCCTAAAAGTTAGTTGGAACCTGCTGTTGGAGATAAAATATTAAATGATCAGAATAACGCTATAGGTTGTTATTGACCGTAGTAAACCAACAACAAATGAGAGAAAAAGATAATAAAGTCCTTAACACATGGAATGCTGTTAGAACGTAAATCCAATGATCTGACACAATGAGTTGTGGTTGTACAATCTGTTAGCTGCACAGTTGGATTCTAAAGGGGTTCAAATCGAGCATAGCCTCAACTTGTCTTACTTTTTGGGAAAGGATCTTAGTTCCTTTGCTGCACCATGGAATAGTCCAAAAGAAGAGGAAAAAGAACAGTATGTTGGTGCTATTTCAGATACATGTGTCATATCATATTATATGCATTTTCTGTACTTTATTTTGATAAATCCAACTAAAAATGTGCTTTAACTTGTCCTCCTCTGTTGATTTTGACTTTGCATCTTAGGAGGATTTTCACTTTTATAATTAGATCATACACGTGCTATGGGCTTTATACTGTCGACTCAAAACACTTACAAAAAAAAAAGAAGGTCCAAACCTGAAAGACTTCACTTGTGGAGGTATTGGGGCTGTTGATACAAACCCTCTTGTCCTCCCACAAGTATTGCCACTGCTGTTTGTGATCCTTATGCATAAGATCTCAAAGTCTGAGGTCATGACTCTCTAACGGAAAATGTTGGATTGCTCCCCCCAAGTTGGGATTGAATTGCTGCCTCGAGGGAAAGATCTTGAGGATTTGTTCACGACCGCGGCTGGTTGGTTCGACACCAACTGTAACATGGACTGTTGAAGGTGCAGCTTTCAATTTGCCAGTAAATCTATCCTCCAGGCCTCACTGATACCCATAAGGTTGGGTAGTGACTGAAAGAATGAGATTGCAAATACAAACACTGAAAAACAATTAAAGTAGTGTTATCAGCTCACCCTTACAGACAGGGAAACAATCTTAGACATCCACAAGGAGCTGGGAGAACTGCCACTGCTCCGTTGTGTTGTGAAAAGACAGTTAAGACGGTTCAGGCGTCTATTCAGGATCGCCTTCCTTTGGGGGTTTTCAAGAAACAAGCAACTAACTAACAAAACAGGGACACAACATATTACACAACAAGATATTTATTTTAACAAAGATCAACCAAAATGTGTGGACAGAGTCAATAGATGACCCTCATCCAGCCTCTGCAAGAAAACACAGGGACACCTGGTGGACTGGTGGAGCGTCATCACTGATTTTATATCTCACCTGACCCGTAGTCTGTGTTTTCTACTGTGATACCAATATTTCTTATATCAGTATTTTCTACTCATGGAATATCATTGTTTTTTTCAATATATAGAGATGTGCAATATCTTTATTTTCCACATCCAGAGGAATCTGTGCAATATCTGAAATGCAACAAATGGAAGAACCTGTACAATACCAACAGCACTTCTGTGTATTTCTTGATCAGTTGTATTTTTCTACTCATGTTCCCTGTATGTTTCCACTATCTCCTTTGCTGCTGCAAATATCCCTGCCGTGGGATAAATAAAGGCTTATCTTATCTTAGCTTACCTGCGAAGACTTCCGAATCCCCCCAGAAGGAGCTGACCTGATTTTATAAAATTGGCAGAAAATGCAGTGTGCATGTATTTAGGCCAGCAAAAACAAATACATGGAATATACTTCTTCAAAATCAGAATGCTACTTAAATGGTGGAGAAGGTTTTCAAATGACATGAAATAGTTTAGTGGGAGTAAAAACGTACAGAAAATATCAGTACTTCCTGGTGAAATAGAGCTACTTTAGAGTCTTTCTTTGCGGTGTCTCAGAGCAGTGAAAGGGAGGTGTTGGAGGGAACATTTTGTTCTCCCTCAACCTACTTCAGCACAACATGAACAAAGCCTCCAACTCTGAGAGAAAAGAAAGTCAAAGAATGCCAAACAGAAAGAAGCACAGAAAACAGAGCCAATGTGACAGGAAATGGAAAACCACCTTAGAGATGCAGCCACTGATTTTGTTGCCGGACTCAATATCATCCACAAACCCTAAACGATTTTCTTTTACAATTGTACTATTTCATTTAGCAGATGCTTTTATCCAAAGCGATGTACATCTAAAAGTAGACAGAACACAAGCAAGGATCTACTCAGGAGAAAACAACCTGGATAAGTGCCATAAAACAAGTTCAAGTGTGATAGGACAGTGGTGCCTTCAGGCAGTGTGGAAGGTAGTCAGATTGTTTTTTTCCCAGTCTGTCAAGGACAAAGGTGCTCAGTGAAGAGTTGGGCCTTTAGTCTTTTCTTGAAAACTGAGATGGACTCTGCAAATCAAAGGGAGTTTTCTTGCTCCTTAGAGTTTGCTTAAAACCAAAACAGTTCACATTTGAGTTTTAAAACACCAGCAGCATACTTTCAGAGCTCACATTCTACCAAAACTGCTAGAATTAGACAACCACCCCAGGCCTACTAGCTTGATTTGAGTGCAGTCTTTGACACTATAAACTACAAGTTTTCACTAGATAGATCATGTACTTCCTTGGCTTCTCCAGCTCAGCTCAGTATTTTTCTGGTGACTCACAGCAACTCACAGTTTAGCATTTAGATATAATATATCTGAAGTGTTTGTCAGTTGTGGTGTACTACAGGGTTCTGTTCTTGGCCCTTTGTTAGTTACACTTCAAGTATCTCCTCTTGGCCAAATTGTGCATTTATGCTGACGATATGCAGCTTTACATTCCTGTTCAGCTACAGGACTGTAAAAAAAAGAATCCACATAGATAGTTTACAGAGCTGTTCTTTGACTATTTTATCAAACTTACTTTCTCTTAATTTTGATAAAAATCAAATTCTGGTGGTTTCACCCTGCTTCAAATCATTATATCTCCCAAAACGTTTGGATAATTTTTACCACTGTATTTTCTTCTAATCATCACAATATAAAGTTTTTGAACCTATGAAGTATAATGTTTCATTTTCTGGCCTTCCTCACTCACATGTAAAAAGTGCATATGTACATACATAAATAGTAAAAGGTTGGACCTCATCACACCGGTTGTGAAATCACTAAATTGACTTCGAATACATGCATGGTTGGTGTTTAAGTTTTTTTTTTTACTCACTTCAGAAACACTTGTGTATCTCATCTTGTGTGCTACTCTGCTCTCCAACAGTGCATACATTATCTGCAGGCTTTTGAGATTTTTCTTACTGTTTGCCTTTCTTATAGAGCAGGGTTTTTTCTTGTTATGTTTTGGTTTGTTTTAGATAACATCAGACAGTCTGATAGTTTTGCATATTTCACAATCTGATCTTTTTTTTTTTTTCCACTTTCATTTAATTAATGAGATTTGTTTTTGTTTGTTTCTGTATTTATGTGAGTATGTATATCTGAGCATGTAATGAATGTTTGTGTGTGTGTGTGTGTGTGTGTGTGTGTGTGTGTGTTTATGTTGTAATTGTAAAGCCCACTGAGATTCTTGTGATTTGGGGCTATATAAATAAACTTTGTCTTGATTTTGGCGCCCCCTAGTGAAAGCATCAAAGACACTACCTGCAGCTACAGATCCATTTCTCCTATAATTTGATGCAGAGACACTGAGTTAAATGGGTTACAAATTGCTCATTGACTGCTGCAGTTTTGTCAAGGAGGTCTAATAGTAGATCTAATTTGCCTACACAAGAAAATTGTCATGACATTAGAATAATTTGAAAGAAATCTCGCCTGTGCAGCTTCAACTTTTGTGATTAAGCAGAGCAGAGCTTTAAAATAGTAAACAACATCATGTCCAGTATTGTTTAATATGTCACTGAATTAATTTCACTGAACGTTGCAGAAAATAATGCACAAGTCACCCGAAAGAGTTTTATCTTTAATAAAACGGTGCAGCTTTATAGAAACAGTGTTTGAGTTTAAATATTTCGTAGCATCAAGAAAATGTTGACACAAGCAGACACATGATGTATATCATGATATTGATATTGTTACATAGGTTTAAAATTTGAATAGATCCTATTGTCATATGACGGTATTAGACTTTTTTCGCATGTGTGTGTGCTTCCTGGATGAGTCCTCCTTCCTCTTCCTGCTGCTGTGGCGGCTCTGCTGCAGCCGATAGGTTTTTCTAGCCTGAACTCTCTCCTTTTCCAGGACTTCTGTGTCATCCAGAATCTCCAGGCCTGGAATTTGACTGATCACATACTGTCTGAGAAGGAAAATACACAATAATAAAAACATTTAGGCCAACATGGATGAGAAGCTGTTTCGGTGTTTAGTGAACATTTGAACATGTTGAAAGTTATGCAGCATAAGCAGCCACAGAGTGAACCTTAAGTTGGCTGATTCACTGCTAATGTAGCATAAGCCAAAGAAGAGGCACGTCTGTTTCTATTGCTGTCATCACAAATTAAATTCTGGTTTATGTTAATGGGTTCTAGCACTACTAAGCAACTCATTTATAATGAAAAGACCTTAGGTTAGTAAGTCGATTAAAGAGATGTCTGGCATTAGACAAAGAAACCTTATGCAGTAAAAAGTAGAAATTTGACAGTGTATGCAAGCCTAAGATCAAACAAGTCATAGTAATGAATGGGGAGAACAAAGATGTGACTGAATTTTTATGAATCTATTAGTGTTTTCGCATATTGTATTAGTGTGGTTATTTATTGTATGTACATGAACATATATAAATACA
>NW_007580167.1:50528-55685 GCF_000690725.1 Stegastes partitus | reverse complement strand
CAGCATGGCAAATTATTTTTAGTTATTTTTGTGTTTTGTTTGTTTGTTTTGTTGTTGTTTTTAAGAAAATCGTATCTATCTACCAATCGAGACAGGATCAATATGTGAAATACAGAATTTATTTTAGTTAGTTTTTTTTAGTTTCCACAGCAAATTTCTCATTTTTACCTCTTACCCTGTAGTTATTAATGGACTACATAATCTGTTTAAAAGATAGAAAATCTGCCCCCAAAGCACCTTTTAATCTCACTAATGAAAAATTCTGAATTTGTCTGTTGACTCTGTAGTGTAAGAACAATAATTTGTGGTTTTGGATAGTGAATGTTTTTATACAATATAATCAAATGGGATAGTGAAGAGGTATAGATGGCAGCCTTCAGCTGTTTATTATTACAGCCAGCTGTGATGTAAATGTAACTATTAAAACTTGAAATGAAATATTTAAATTTGAAAGATCTTGTTTTTAAAAAAAAAAACAAAAAAAAAACCTGTTGTTGCATATGATTTCACCAGCAGTCTCTTTACCACCTGTTATCCAGGCGCTCGAATTGAGGAGTTCATCTATGACAAGCTGGACAAGAAGCTTCCCTCCAGAACCACCAATGCAGAGCTGTTGGGCCAGTACATGCTGGAAGCTGCTGATGAATTTGGTCCAGGAACGCCATACGGTGAGCAGAGCTCTTACTGAAACTGATACTGCTGCAGTTAATGAGACTCAGAGTGTGTTGTCTACTTTGTACACATGACGTGCTATAGGACTGGAGATTCTCTTTTGAAGCAGCTCTCTTTCCATTAGTAATAATATTTTAGTCGTCACACCTTTCATATATTGTAACTCATACTGTATGCTCTGATAAGCTACTATGAATCTGAACAGAATCTGTTTGGATAAAATGGACATCATGTCACAAAAGTGATGTGGCTGCACCTCATTATCACTTTGATACAGGAAAAAAAACTGCCTTGGTGTGTTTGTATTTCTTTAAACCAATCACAGTTGTCTTGGATGGGGCATCCTGGGGCTAGCACAGTCCAAATTCTCGGCAAGGAGAGAAGAACACTGCATGAAAAGTGCATCAGCAATGGCATAGTTCATGTTCAGTTCTAGGAAAAGAGTCTTAAGTGTTATCAAGATTTTCATTATGTCAAACACATTTTTGACAGTGTTTCTACCAGCATTAAAGTCTGTGAAGAGTCATCCAGGTCATGGTTGTTCTGGTAGATTTTCTTCAATGAACTCAAGCAAGTCCAGTTGCTACGATTAATCTACCAGAATACCAGCATTAAACAAAATACACTGAAACAATGCACTCATGTAGAGGATGCGTAAATCAGTGGTGATTTTATGTTCAAGGTTTAGAAACTCTAATCTGTGACAAGAGATTTTAGCCAATGACAGGCTTTTCATCAATCAGATGAAATAGCATAATTACCATCCATCCATTATCTATACCCCGCTTAATCCTCACCAGGGTCGCAGGGGGTTGGAGTCTATTCCAGCTGACTTAGGGTGAAGGCAGGGGACACCCTGGACAGGTCACCAGTCTATCACAGGGCTACACTTAGAGACAGACAATCAGGCACGCTCACATTCACACCTACAGACAATTTAGAATCACCAATTAACCTCAACATGTTTTTGGACTTGTGGGAGGAAGCTGGAGAACCCGGAGAGAACCCACGCTGCAACATGCAAACTCCACACAGAAAGATCCCAGGTGTCCTCACTGGGATGCGAACTGGTGACCTTCTTGCTGTGAGGCAACACTGCTAACCACCATGCCACCTTGCAGCCCGCATAAATACCAACAAAGTCCAATGTACAAATGGAATATGGCGGTGCAATGGGTTGGGTGGCGGACTTTTCCCTGGGAGAGCAGTGCTTGAATCTTAGGTGAAGCAACTAATAAAGTTTAGTTTGACTATCATGCTGATCTGGTGGAAGGGGCTTTGAACAGAGACAAAGCTTAGAACAGTGGGGCAAAAGGGAATGCTCTCTGGAGCATAAAAACTGAATGTATGGAATCAGCATACAAATCTGACAAAAAGTTTGGTGACTTTTCCCCAAAGTAAGGCCTTAAAATGATTTTCCCTACAGGTTATGCTTCTACCACATATACACACACTGTACGACTCTTGTGTCGGTGCAACAGTGCAGATGGCTAGATGTTTCATGGTTTGACGACATCTTTAATGTTACAGAATTCCCCCATAGATATCTTGGACAGGATTCTGGAAGTGGGCGGCACGGTGGGGAGGTGGTTAGCACTGTTGCCTTACAGCTAGAAGGTCCCTACAGAGGATAAAGCTGTGCACAGATAGTGGATGGATGGATTCTGTAAGTGGCAAGTCTCTCCCTAATAATGTCTCCGGTGAAAGGCAGCAACACACACTCCATATTTGGAAGGCTCCCAACAGAAAGTGGCCCTGGCCATGAGCTGCGTTTTGGTACACCAAGGAGTTAGAAGCAAATTCTTTAAATCCTGCTGCAAAGTTATTGTTTAAAGCTGCTGTGGGTCGAACTTGTTAAAACAATCACCTAACAACATTCCAGTTCTTGATTTGCCCCTCTTTAGGTATTAACACCCAGTAGCATCCCACAAGCGTTGCCGTTTTACAGATGCTCTATCAAGGACACGATGCACAGCAGGATATGTTTCAGGCTGGAGCTACCTTGTGATTGACAGGTTGCTACAAGGTAACTCCACCCTGAAACATATCCTGCTTTATAATTAATTTTTCTCTAATTTGGACCGTCTTTACAAAATTACCATCATACTGTTTTGAAAAAGTCTTGAAACTAGTGATTGAGTACATAAACCCATTAGGAGATTGTTTACTGTTTTTAACAAATTCTGACTTCTTTCTACAGCCATAAGAGTCGCCTCTTGTGGGCTGTCAGAGAGAATGCAGGTTTAAGACACTTCCACCCACATTGATTACACTTCTCAGACCTCAAGACTTTGTCCATCTTTTCCATACAGTCTGTAATTGCTCCTCTGCTCACTGATGCGGGTACATACACATTTGTCATAACCGTGCACATTATGATGTGGGAATTGTACAACAAATCTGGTCTCAATATACCCTATACTCTTTGACTAATTGGCAGTTCGCCTGATTAAGAACCAGCTGTTCAATCCAAGCTGTAGTCCACATGTATTCACATTCTGGTTTGTTCAGTAACTGATAAAAACTTATGTAAAACCCTTTAAATCCATACATACATAAGTACTTAAATCTATATTACACTGCATGTCTGTTTGTATTTGTGTGTTGTACCTATTGTAGGCAGTACCCTGATCACAGTAGGAGAGTACCAGAAGCGACTGGGAGGAGCCGAGCGTGAGTTCCTTCACACCTCAGCTATCAATTTCCTCTCTCCTCTTCGCAACTTTCTGGAGGGAGACTGGAGGACTATATCAGTAAGTCTGGCTAATTAGTTGCTACGATACGTCCTTGATATTTTATGATCATTGAGTCAATAATAGCATCACCCAAGTGAAGAGAAATATGTTCCACTGGGTAATCAGTGGCACTTCTGCACTAAAACTGATTTTGTGCTGTGTATCCAAAGTGTCTTGTTACACAGAGCTGCCTCATTGTGCTGTTAAAATGATATAAACCTAGTGTTGCGAGGTTTGTTCCTTACAGTAGACCCCTTGTTTCTGACTGGGTTCTTGTTGTCTTGTGCAGAAAGAGAGACGGCTCCTTGAGAATCGACGGCTAGATCTTGATATCTGCAAGGCCCGCCTGAAAAAGGCCAAGCAGGCAGAAGCCAAAGCAGCGGTGAGATCAAGTTCCGCACTGTTGTGCTTGTTATTCTCACCACAGTTCTTCCTCCTTCCACTGTTACCTGTAAAGTATGAGGATCATTGTAACTGTCAGACTCACCACAGTCACTTGCTTAGTCAGCACTATGTATGCTGATAAGCCAAGTGGTGGCACTATAACATTCACACACAGCCACTCCATGGAACTCTTTTCTATTCAATTTAATTCAGTTTAAATTAATTGAATTCAAGTCAGTTTAATTCAGTTTTATTTATATAGCAGTCGGCCAAGGGAACACTTGCAAAAGAGTGACATCAAACATATCCAAAGACTCCCTCAGATTTCCTTTAAGCAGGCACTCTTTGAACGTCTAGTCTTTGTTTTGTAGTAGAAGGATAAACCCAATGATTCCATTACATTTTCAGCAACAAATGGTCGACAACGTTGGAGAGTGACTCATGAAACAAATGCAACATCTTGTAGTTATAATTTTTTCTTCAGCAGTTGTTGTAAACTAAAACAGAGCTAAAAGAAATGGGAATCTGCTTTCAGCTTAAATTCATCACAACACCTGAAACAAGTGATTGGGGTCTACTGGATGTAGACATGTTAAAAACTTTCCACTTCTGTTGATTTATTTATTTTTTTTCAATTGCTGCCTGTCCAGTTTTCTCTCTCAGCTTCCGGATGCCATTGCCGCTATAATAAACACAAGTCAAATTTGTTATCCTGAATGGTTCAGACAGCCTATGTCATATTTGCAAAAATTGGCAACATTCTTGCTGACAAAATTACATCAATTACAACTGAGTGATATATCATAAAACTTGTCAGTTATTTTCTTAAATGTAGGGAAATGGTGATCACAGGCAGCTGATGTTGATCCACACAACCCCATGCATTCCCATGTCCTGCTTCCACAGGAGTCAGAGCACTTCTGACTATCGTCAGTATGAGGGTGATTGTGTATCTGTCAATTAAATTGCTTTTTGTCTGCCCCATTTTGGCCAGAGATGAATTAATACACCCTTAAAGCTGACAAAAGAGGACTGCAATGTGAGCCACTTTTAGTTCTATATTAAATATATGTGTGAGATTATCAACTCAGCTGTTCTGTACTAAGTGCATTATGACTGAAAAAGATTCAATAAGGCAAGTATAGTAACATAATACAAGAAGACATAGATTTATTTATGCAGCTAACATTTTCATGCCAGGTCATACATGTAAAGTCTGGCCTTAAAATGGGATTTGCAGTTATTTTGTTTTCCTGCTTTGCACTGCACTAACTTCAATGTTGGAAAAGCTTTTTGAGATGCTCCTCTAGCTGCCATTTCAGCAGTGCTGCTGCCTGTGGTGCTTGTTGCATGTATCAAAGACTCA
>NW_007580167.1:41672-50088 GCF_000690725.1 Stegastes partitus | reverse complement strand
AGTGAGTGAGTGAGTGAGTGAGTGAGTGAGTGAGTGAGTGAGTGAGTGAGTGAGTGAGTGAGTGAGTGAGTGAGTGAGTGAGTGAGTGAGTCCAGTCTCCTGTCAGTCTGCTCAGCTTGTCTCTGTGTATCAGGCTGGACAGTCAGAACCTTAACTAAATAACTAAGTGATAACAAGAGGACACTCAGTTCAGAAACAGTGAAGTCAAAGCAGAAGTGACTCTAGTCTCTGATCTTTTCACATGGATTTGTAGAAAATCATGCCACTGCTTCAGACATTAAAATGAACTCTTGTTTGCAAAGGTAGATTTACTTAAAGCAATACAAAGCTGGTTATAATATGGTATATCCATTATTTGTTTGAAGCAATAATGTAATCGACGATCACTGGTGAAACATGAGTGTACGTCGTGAGCACGCCTTTTATACTCCTGGCGTGGGGTGATGCACGCCTACCTCGCATTCGATTTGTGAGTGTGTGCGCCATACGTAACACACAAGGGGCACTTGCTCCTTCATTGCGTGCGACGGATTTTCTTTCCACGGTGTCTTAAAAATGTGCACGTCTCACTCGCAAACTCCTTGCGGGGGCAGTAAGTTACACTTGTGGCATCGCTGTTCACTCACAGAGAATTCGAAGAATTTGTCTGACATCTCAAAGATCCTCCGTACGTGCTTACAGGCTGTCTGCGACCTCAACGTTTTGCAAGATGAACCTGCGTGGCACGTGCCATTCTGCACGTAGAATTTGGATGCAGACAGGCCGTAGGAGCCCACATGCTGGTTGTGACCGAGGCTTAAGATAAGCTTCTTAATGCCTTGCACTGACTACAAGATGCTTTGACCAAAGCCATAACGCCTTGACATCAGAACAATGGGCTTACAGGAAGCTGTCTGAGAAGAACATACCAAGATACAGCACTTTACTGGTACACATGCTTTTTAAAGAACCATGAACCATACCAGAACTGGCAAGTTAGAACGTGAAAGTAAAACGTTTATGTTAGTGTGTTTACAACTGTGGATACAGAAAAAATCTCAGTGACAGTCAGCTGGAGGGCCGGTGACATACACCTGTGACCACAGTAGATACAGACAAGACATTGGGAATCTTGGACTGGTGGCATCATCATGTTGAGCATCAACCAGCTCTATTAACTCCTTCTAAAAGGCAGTGGTCAAGGCCTCAAGCCTTATTAGAACTAAACCAACCAGCCTGATGATAACAGAAAAACCCCAGCAAGGGATGCCATTCTCACAGCAAGACTGGATATCCTGAACAGAACCTCAGCACTGCTTCAAACTGATCTGCTTTTATGTTAATCTAACCTGCATTAGCCAGCAGAGATTAAATGAGAAAGTTTTGTGAGGAAAACCATAAACAGTGATGATAGTGCACTGCCTGGACACAAGCTTGTGTAGAGTTTGCATGTCTCTGAGCTCTCTGTAGCTCATTGAAGGTCATGAATTACTCCTTTAATTGTCCTTTAAATATTGTTGTGAATGCTTTCTGTAAAGTGTTTCCTGTTTAACACTTGTTTTAAATGACTTGCACTTGTGTTGCTTTTGCTGTGACTTTTTTATGCTGGTATGTTTTGAGCTTACTTTTGTTTGTCTGCGTAAAGTTTGTAACTGCATGACTGTGCCAACATGTGTTTCCTCCTCCCTGCTCTTGTTTGTAGGCTGCACCTGATTTTCAGGAGACAAGGCCTCGAAATTATGTTCTCTCTGCCAGTGCATCAGCGGTAAGAGCCCCGAGCTAAACAAATGGCATAGTAGCTAGGCTGACATACTGAAGCCAGACCATGTAGCTAAAGAAACTGTACTTCTGTCTAATGCAAATGAAAAGTTGAATTAATTAGCAAAACTAGTTTGCTAATATATTTTAAACATGGCTGGAAAACAAACATCATTAAGTCAGTTTTCTGACATTGTGATTTGCTTGTGGTAAAATACTTTGAGCATTTACTATTACAGCCTCGTGTGTTCACATCACAATGGAAAACAAGAACCTTGTGCTGTTGCAGAACAATATTTTGCACTGCAAACTCCAGCTGGTGCTATGCTTAATTTCCATGGTAATGTTTCATCCACAAGTGTGTTTTTGTTTGAGTTTAGAAATGGGTTCCATCCTGCACTGGTAGCATCACATAACCCCTGAACCTCACGTTTAACAACCACCTATGGCGAGCTTTTTAAACACGAGAAAGTGCTGCATTTCTGATACTTAAACAAGTTAGGCATGCCATGTAAGCCATGTGATGAAAGGGCTTTGCATTTTTAACTCTTGTGTTTGTTGTTTCAGCCCAAGAATATGTTTATTTTTGGCACACAAATGTAATAGCATTTGAAATGAGCCCCAGTAAGTGCTAGACTTCACACCAAAAACATGAAACACATGTTGTTCTGTCACTTAAAAGCTCATGTACTCAGTTCCATTTAGACCTGGTTTAAGAATAAGTTCAACAGGACTGTTAGTTAAACAGAAGCTAAAGCAGCTGTGTGATGAAGTTCTGTCCACACTGGTAACACAGAGGAACACAAAGAACAATTAATGCTGAATGGTCCTGATTTTCCATTTTAGTCGACCATTCAGTGTCACAAACTGTTCAGAAAACCCCCCTGGAGCAATCTATGGTGTGTGTCTTATCACATCCACTGGCCTTTTTAATGTCACAAAATATCTTTGTTGTCAGTCTACACTTTAGATACAAACCTAAATCATGTTTTTGATTATGTTTTATTTCATATTCAAAACAAAGAGGGAATGGGTCAAACATTGTGTCTGTGATTTTGTTTTTCTGCAACTTTTAATGAAGTAAAAGTAGAAACTCAGCAACGTAAAACTCAAAAATAGAAACACTGCTTTACTACTATTATTATGATTTTACACAGTGCTGTCTAAGATATTAGTGATGTTGTTAGGAAGTGAAATATTATGTTCACAAAAATGACCCAAATATGCATCATTAGGAGTTTACTGTCCACCACTAATACTGACAAACTGACATCATGTCTGCAGGTCCCGGAATGCTGCTGATGCTGCATTCATCTGGACAATAACACTAAACTCTAACCACACACTAACTAACCTCTTCAGTTTCAGTGACTCACTTAGTATTTGTGTCAGCAAAGTACAACACCGTTTATATGTGATTACATAATTCTGTTTAATTAGTATCATACATGGTGGGAGACTCGAACTTTAGAAAATAGTAAAGTGATTTGAACTGGACAGTCGTATGACCTAAATCCCTGTCAGCAGCAGGTTTAGCTTTGACCTCACATGCAGGTTTGTCTAGTTGGTCATCTGTGATGGTTGTGTGATTTTTTTTTTTGATCACAATAGCTTTTAGTCAGCTTTGTTGACTTTCCATTTGTGTTTCTCTGTGACTAAATCAGCTGCAGAGCGGCTGGGAGAGCTGGGATGTGGCGCCTGATCCCAGTGTATCAGAGCAGATGAAGGTTGTACACATCATAGGAGTAGCACCATGTCGTTTTGTGTTGTTTGTTAGAGGTGGTAGAGGAGTGATTTTAGTCAGTCTCTGGTGATTTTTAAAATTTTTTAAAAAATTTTTAGTGTGTGTAGTGTGAAGAGTTTCGTCCCTTTTTGCAGCTGATAAAACGTCACTCTTTTTTTTGCCATTATGTTGGTTTTCTCAACAGTTTAAAAAAAGCTGGAACTACAGGGGGGTCAAATTAAATTTTATTTCTATACTGGTCTTATGTTCTGCTTTGGAGGAAGTAAATGATGTGAATAGACATCATTTATGAGATTATGAGCTGTGTAGTAACTTTCTCACTTTTAAATACATTACTATGAATTCTGTTTTCTTACATATTCTTTTACCTAACCTAACATGAGCCGGTGAGAAAGGGAGAGAAATCCAAAGTTTTCATGTGTTGACATACAATATTATTCATAATGTAGAGTTTTTACAATTAGAATGCTGATATTTCTTCTTGGGCTGCACAGGGATTCAGTGGTCAGCACTATTGCCTGCCAGCTAGAAGATCCCAGGTTTGCATTCCAGCCTGGGACTGGGATCTTTCTGTGTGGAGTTAACTGCTAATTCTAAATTGTCCGTAGGTGTGAATGTGAGTGTGCTTGGTTGTCTGTCTCTAAGTGTAGCCCTGCGATAGACTGGTGACCTGTCCAGGGTGTCCCCTGCCTTCGCCCTAAGTCAGCTGGGATAGACTCCAGGCCCCCATGACCCTAGAGAGGATTAAGCGGTGTTTAGATGATGGATGGATGGATGGATAATGCGTGGTTCTCAACGGGGGGGAACAGCCCACTAGGGGGCCACAGAGAGCTGCCGGAGGGGCCTTGAGATGACTGTGAATGTTCTGAAGAAAAATCCAAAAACACATTCTAATGACAAGATAACAAGACAAACTAACTAAACAAGTAGTCAATCTGTAGTGCCTCATTTGTATAAACTAACTGCCTAGCCCTATACTAACGAATAAATAAACTGATCAAAATGCAGTGTGGGACAGTAGCATGGTACGCATCATTGAGGTCCCCGTCGTCCAGACCTTGGTATTTTTTTCTCTGACGTGTATACAAATAAACTGGGGCTGGAATTTTTCATTGGATACAGGGGGCCTTGGCAGCAGAAAGGATGAGAACCCCTGAGATAATGGATGGGTTGATATTTCTTCTTGCAATACCACAGTATTCACACAGGGGGGCCCTCCACAACAGGCTTTTATTCATCTTCAACATCTGCAGCTTTTGTAGAGAAAAGGTCAAGTTTAGTTTGAGCTGGTGGCCAACAGCAGCAGCAGCTGCCACACTCACACGTGTCACGCAAGTGTTTATGCTCCACTCAGATTCTGTATTTACTGGTTTTCTGATGACTGAGAAGGTTCTCGTCATATATTTTCAACAGAATTACAACTGACTCAATTTAGCATCATTGGGTTTAAACAGAAAAACATGTCTCTCAAGCATCGGTCACATCAGTTCAAAATGAAGAAGGTACAGGGTCAGGATCACCCACTGCCC
Organism: Stegastes partitus; assembly: GCF_000690725.1. Lineage (NCBI taxonomy): Eukaryota > Metazoa > Chordata > Actinopteri > Pomacentridae > Stegastes > Stegastes partitus. Next base: position 45,078 of record NW_007580167.1, on the reverse strand, counting down.
CGACAGCACACAGTTATACAGGTTTGAAGAATAAAAGTGTACTGACAATGTTTAGGTGTGCATTGTGAGGCAGATTCATTTTTAAGCAGAAGTAACGCAGGGAAGGAGACTTCCTGAGCTGATCTACAGGCTTTAGATTGTGGCTATTTTTATTGGAAAGGAAACCTTCAAACACTGCAAGGAGATATTATCTTTGAGTTTATAAAAAACACAAAGCAGGTATTTCAGCGATACTTGTTTGTACCTCTGAAGAACTTCTGTTGGTCAGAGGAGTTGATATATTCAGTAACACACAGTGGGTCTAAAACAGGGGTCTCGAACTCCGGTCCTCGAGGGCCGCAATCCTGCAAGTTTTAGATGTTTCCTTCTTCCAACACACCTGATTCAAATGATCAGGATCGTTATCCGGCTTCTGCAGAGCTTGATGAATAACTGATCATTTGAAGCAGGTGTGTTGGAAGAAGGAAACATCTGAAACTTGCAGGATTGCGGCCCTCGAGGACCAGAGTTCGAGACCCCTGGTCTAAAAGTTTGAGGATTTAGAAACATTTGGTTCAAGAAGTTTAAAAATGTAAGTTACAGAAAAAATATTCAGGCTTTTGCTCTAGACCTGCCATCAAACTGATCACATCAGTGTCAATTACGTTAATTTTCTGTACAAAGGTCAGTTGGGTTCTTCCATTGAAGCAACGTTCAGATGTGTCTCAAGTGAACCTGATCGACTCATCAGAGGCTTGTTCAACTAAATCAACCAGCAACCACTGTTTACCTGTTAAAATGTGACTGTGCGTCAGGCAGAACATTGCCTTTTAAGTAGTATTATGATATTAGAAAACATGTCATCATAAAGTCAAATTGTTGTAAACAAGTTTCTCAGCACCAAGTCATGGTTATATTAAAGCTTTCTAAAGGCACAGTGCATGGAGCTCCAACACACTGTGGAGACTGGATCAGTTGTATCCAAATCAGGATCAGGCGGAGTAACAGCAAGAACAACATCAGAAGATCAATACATCAGACTTTGTTCACTGAGAGATAGAACAGAAAATTTCATCACAGGTACAGAATTTGCTGAATAAAGAACATTAGGCTCCAATTCAAGTGACAGTGCTCTTATTATTAATGCCAGTTCTCAAATAGTAAAACCGATGTTATTTGTAATGACAAACTTTGTATTAAATTCAAAACAAATGCAGAATAGAAGTATCTTTAGTAGTTCTTGCACACTTCTGGATTCAACTGTATCTTAATTGCTTGACAAATTGTAATTTTTTAAGTGTGCTCTGTAATGTAAGTAGAATTCAAATGAATATTGGATATTAAAACATGAACCTCACTAAACGGCTGACAGTGATAATACTCTCAATCAAGAACAGAAATGACTGAGAAATGTAGAGGTGTTACGACACAGACCATCTGGATAATGTTAGAATTCCAGACATTTCTTAAAAACCATTTAGCCATGAAATATTTAGCCCCCTGGGGGCACCGACAGATCTTGGGCCAAGTGCAGTAAAATGACCTGAATGAATGACCATGGCCAAAGTAGACTATATGAAATTAATATATTGTTGTAAGTAACAAAAATATTGATTTTAATTTAAACTAATTAGTTAAATGTAGTAAAAGTTAATTGTATATCAACTTCATTTTAAAAAAGTCAGTCTTCATCCACAGTTGGTGCCTGAACACTGGCCTGGGGTCAGTGGTCAATATCAAGTCAGCCTGTCTCACTTACATTCAGGGTGGAAATAAACAGTACTGAAATAGACTTTATCTAAACTCAGTTTCTGCAAAAACAGAAATGCACCTCAGTAATTTTCCTTTGTCTTCCTCCTTTAAATTGGTGAAACTGCAGCACAGACAGCTTTCAGCTGTTTCTAGTGTCAACATACTGTGATGTTTGAGTCTCAGACTGGTTCATGACTGTTTCTTTTTCTGTCCTCTTGCTGCTTCTCTCAGCTGCTGAGTGAGGAAGTAGACAAAGTGAGTACCTTCACTGCAACAGACAGTGTGTCATCCAAAGTGTTTCATAAAAAGCATGACATGAACTCTTTAATACTTCCTTCCTCTTCTTTGATTTCCACTTACAGGCAGAGCATGAACTTCGTGTTGCTCAGACTGAATTCGACCGACAAGCTGAGGTCACCAGGTTGCTGTTGGAAGGCATTAGCAGCACACATGTGAGTCACAGTCACCGGACAGTCTTGGCAATTGTGAAAGAAGCAGGCAATAAATCGCTGTTTAGTAGTTTTCCAAAAGATTGCACAAACGGAACATACTCATACACATGACATCAATTCAGTTCAGTTCAATTCTAGTTATATACTGCCATTTCACAACATATGTCATCTCATGGCACTTCACCTAGTTAAGGTGAAGACCTTACAAACCAAGTTGCCTCTGGATGACATATGAGCAAGCAGTTGGCAACAGTGGGAAGGAACCGGGCTGATCAAATTACAGTTACTCATGTCCCAATGAAATTGTATTTGTTGAAGTAACTTTGTGAGGACTGTTTGTTTCTTCTGTATATTTCTTTATTTTTTGTTGTGTGCAGTGGCTTATGAGAGGGTAATGACTAGTCTGATAAAAGTGACAGATTAAAACTGGAACATCATTATATGTCTTTTATAGATTTACATATCAGGCGGTGCATTGAAGTACCACACATTGCAAAGAGAACCTTTACATAGTAGTAGCATTCACTCTCTGAACCCCAGGTAATTTCTGGGCTTTTTTTTTTTTTGTTGTTATTTTGTTGTTGTTGTTGTTGTTGTTGTTGTTTTCCTCCTGTCATGTTTTTCCTCACTGCGGGCTCATTTTTCAAGTCCTTCACTTCGATGGAAACAGCACGGCTAGAAGGAGAGAGAACTCAGAAATGTTTTTTATTGAATATATTAAAGTTATAATGCCAAGCCAACATGTACAACATTTTTCCATTTGCCTACAGGTGTAAGCAATACTGGAAAAAAATGGCGACTCTACATACACTACCGGTCAAAAGTTTTAGAACACCCTCATTTTTCCAGTTATTTATTGCAATTCAAGTTGTACAAGTCCAATGAATAGCTTGAAATGGTACAAAGGTAAGCACTGAACAGCCAGAGGTTTAAAAAAAAAAGGTTTGGTTACACAAAACCGAAAATAATGTACATTTCAGAATTATAAAAAAGGGCCTTTTCCAGGAAACACAAAGTGGGTTAACAATTTAAAGCTGTTCTGTAGCAGTGAAGGTTGAAACAGCCTTAAAAGCTGGTGCTACTAATTCCTACAGGTGTTCCAACTTTTCTTGATTACATACAACCCCCTCTGTCTCCATAAAAGCAGTGTTGGAACACACTGTGGTACCAGACCCTCATGAGCATCAGCTGAACAGTATTGTACTGCAGAAAGTGGTGTGTTG
>NW_007580167.1:36691-40570 GCF_000690725.1 Stegastes partitus | reverse complement strand
TTTTCTCTTAGTCTCTTTCATTTGTTTCCATACTTGCCTCCTCTCTACTCTGTGGAAACACAGCCTGCAGTTCAGCTGAATGGAATGTTACTTTTTGGCCAACTTAAGCAATTGTTTCTCCGTTTTTGCTGAGGAGCACAGATTTTTTTTTCTTTTTTGGATGTTCCTTTGTTTTTATAGTTTCTGGCTCTCATAAATGGTGTACAAAATATTATTTAGGTTTTTTAGATAACTTTTACAAGCACCAGAGGGTTTTGGGGTTCAGAGGGTTCCTTTATAAATTCTGTTCAGAAATCAGTGCAATCTGATGATGCCTTTTAACTGCTGTGAAAAAACAAAAAAAAATCATGATGAAGCAAACTGTCACTGTGTACTGCTGGGCATATTCCTGTCATTCTGAGTTCATCTTTTCTTTTCTCTCCTCAGCTCAACCACCTGCGTTGTTTGCAGGATTTTGCAGAGGCTCAGGCTACTTACTATGCTCAGTGTCATCACTACATGCAGGACCTTCAGAGGGAGCTCAACAGGTAAAGAGTTACTGCTGCCATAACATTATTGTGAAAGATGAAGATTTGATTATAATCGCAGTCACTAAGTTACTTTTTTCACACTTGTCTTGTAGTGTTAGGTTATAGTGTTGGATTATGGGAAGAGCTCAGAGTTAATCAGCAAAGAAGAAAAAAGACAAACGATGCATATGAGAACAATAAATACTTTGGCGTATCGACATCTCATCAAAATGTCCTTATTCTACATGTTTTATAGTTCCTTGCCAACTAAGTAACTTTTTCAAACGTTCAGTCATTATCAGCATCATCAGAATGGAACAAACTGTGTGATACAAGGAGAGAATCAGCCGCCTCGCTACCTTCAAAAATGACATGTCAGCTCTACAATAGGACTGAACGTTCCCAGAACGATTCTGCTGGATTTTTCATTTATTTTATTTTATTTATTTATTATTATTTATTGTGTCTGGAATGGCATAATTTGGGTCAATAAGTGCTTTTGAGACATCATGATTTCTCCCCCGAAAAGTTATGATTTTCCACTCAAATTTCATGTCCCTAGTCTCAAGTTGACCTTTGGCTGTTGTAAATGCATGGTGGTCAAGCTCCCACACTTCTTATGAATTGATTGTAATTAGATAAAGTATATGTCCACCCTGTCAAGAAGTCAAAAGAGAATTAATACATTTTTATAACATAGCTGAACAAAGTTGAATATTTCAAAACAAAATTATGATCATTCATAAGATTTTGGTATCGCTACGTGAACATCTTCAAAACATTGCCAAAAACTGATTGAACAGAGCTCCCAGCAGCAGACCGCTAATGTCTGGTCCATCACAAATGAAGCAATGCCCTAAAACACACACTGCTTCATGTTTAGTTTTACGCAAAACAAAATTAACAATACGCATCAAACAAAGACTTGAATTAATGAAATTAAGGAAAATCAAGTGACAGGTGACCTCATTTTGTCACGGTCTTCTGTCCAGAGGGACCAGTTTAGTCACTCCCTTCAGATTTATTGCATTTACATATTTCCATCACTGTAGTTGCTCTTCCACATACTTCCAAATAGATGGCTCGATCTGTCAAGCATGGCTGTTCAGTGTTTGTGGTTCTGCCATCAGGAAGAGTATCTGCCCTGATAAATGAAGAAGGGGTGCCACGTAAACACTCACATCCTTAATTTGTTTTCTAATCTTCACACAGATGTGCTAATGCTGTTGGCGCACCGCACTCCTCTGCTGCTGTCTGCCCCGACCCTGTCTCCTCTGCTTTCCTGTCCGGACCATCATCTCCTGGGGCCACAGTCTCCTCCTCGTCAGGCCAAAGGCCTAGCACACTGGCTATGGAGCAGACACAGCTTCCTGTGACTGGCACCAGAAAGGCCAAGGTCCTGTATGACTATGATGCACATGATTCCAGCGAACTTTCCCTCTTGGCTGATGAGGTAAAGTAGGATATTTCTGAGTCACCCATTACTTGTATACTAATATCTCTGTTACAAAAGGAAACACTGCCCATACACAGGAAACAGAGGAATTTGTATTGTATGACTGCAGCAAGAAACAATAGAAACTAAAACAACATATCTAGTATACAACAGTGCTTGGTTGTCTGTCTCTAAGTGTAGCCCTGCGATAGACTGGTGACCTGTCCAGGGTGTTCCCTGGCTTCGCCCTAAGTCAGCTGGGATAGACTCCAGCCCCCCCACTTAAATGACAAATCATTAAAAAATGATATCACCTCTCAATAATTGCATTATTTCTAAGATGATTTATTTATTCATCTATTTCTGATTCATTATTTTTAAGATGGCTCTTATGAACAACTAAAAACAATGTGAGGTATAAAACAAGCCATAGTACCACTAAAAAGGGCTGCAGTGGTCCTCCTCCAAAAATAGTGCCACAGACAGTGTGCAATCTGCACCAGCTAGCTTTTAAAAACAGATGGGTAAGGGCTTCAGACTTGGTAGAGGTATTATCAGTGGAAATCACAGTTTTTGTGACAGCTCAGATGGGGTGAAGGACATTCAATAACATCCAACTCTTTGGACAGAAAAACACCATTGCTTGNAAAATGGCGAGAAAAAGGCAATTAACAATGGAAGAGAGACAGACCATCATAACACTTAAAGATGGAGGTCTTTCCTACAGGGAAATTGCAAAGAAGTCAAAAGTGTCAGTGAGTACAGTTTTCTTCACCATCAAAGGGCACTCAGAAACTGGGGGAAACTCTGACAGGAAGCGGTCTGGCAGACCCAAAGGCACACCTGAATCAGAGAACAAGTTTCTGAGTGTTATCAGCTTGCGTGATAGGCGGCTCACAGGACAACAGCTTCAAGCACAATTTAATAGTGGTCGTAGTAAGGAAGTCTCAGTTTCAACTGTGAAGAGAAGACTTCGAGCTGCAGGTTTGACAGGACGAGTTGCAGCAGAAAGCCATTGCCAAGACGTCAGAATAAGACAAAGAGGCTCTCCTGGGCCATGAAACACCGCCATTGGACTACTGAAGACTGGAAGAAGGTATTATGGACTGAGGACTCAAAATTTCAAATCTTCGCTTCATCAAACAGGATCTTTCTACGTCATCAGGTAGGCGAGAGGACGGTTCCACAGTGTGTGACATCAATTGTCAAACATGGAGGAGGGAGTGTGATGGTCTGGGGCTGTTTTGCTGGATCCAGGGTCCGTGACTTGTACAGAGTGAGAGGTGCCCTGAACCAAAACGGCTACCACAGCATTCTGCAGCGCCATGCAATACCCTCTGGTATGCACCTAGTTGGTCAGAGGTTCATCCTACAGCAAGATAATGACCCAAAACACAAGTCCAATCTATGCTAAAACTGCCTCAGGAAAAAGAACAAGATGGTAAGCTTGAAAACATGGAGTGGTCAGCACAGTCTCCAGACTTAAACTCCATTGAGCTGGTTTAACAGCTGAACACACTCGTGGCGTTCTTTCTACAACAGAAATCAAATATTGTTCAGGAAGTTCTTCCCAAGTGTGTTGTAGAAGTTCCCATAAATGTGTGGCACTTGTAGGCTGCTTGGTTTTCACTCTTCTGTCTAGTTATTAAAAGTTTGGAATATATTTTGGTCTATAAATTGATTCCATGAATTATTTTTCAACTAAAATTGCTTGTTTGTTCTATGCTTTCATTTCAGAATGCAATGACACAAAAAACTGAATGGTTTTCAGTAAAAAATTGGAAAAAGTGTGGTTTTCTAAAACCTTTGACCGGTAGTGTACGTTAGATAATTTACAACTTCTAACACTATGGTTGTCCCCATGCTGAATATATCTTCTTACATCTAGCTCGTCTGTATGCTGTTTCTGAGCCATGCTGCATTTCTTTTATGATC
>NW_007580167.1:19727-33470 GCF_000690725.1 Stegastes partitus | reverse complement strand
TTAAAATAGTTAAACTCACAAAATTAACAGACAGAACAACATGCTTTTAACTTTGTTAAAAGACATGAAAGGAAGCCCAATGAATAATAGGAACACATTCGTTGGTCAGATGAGGCCAAGATGCTATTGATGTAGTCCAGCATGAAGGACCACCACACTCTGCTAGTCCTGGTGGGAACCTAGCCTGGATTAATAGAGTGCATAGTCCTGACAGTGACGCACAGAGTTGGCAGTGTGATGATATGAACAGTACAACGGTGTTGATGAGACGATAGTAACAGTATGTCAAAACTGGGCCCAAAGCGTCAGTATTTCATGTGGCCAGTGGCCACCATTATTTTTCAGCCCTGCCTTCACCCTCTTGGGCACAGTCCACATTTGGCCAGTCCACATTTTCACTTAGGGGTGTACTCACTTTTGTTGCCAGCTGTTAAGACATTAATGGCTGTGTATTGAGTTATTTTAAGGGGGCAGTAAATTTACACTGTTATACAAGCTGTACACTGACTACTTCACATTGTAGCAAACTGTCATTTCTTCAGTGTTGTCCCATGAAAAAATATAATAAAATATTTGCAGAAATGTGTACTCACTTTTGTTACATACTGTATAAAGGTACTTTAAAAAGTTCTTTGACTCCCCAAAATGACCATCAGTCTGTAGAAGCTTGGCAAAAAAGGAATATTCCAGCATGCTAACAATCCAGTCATACAAGAATTTTTAAGGAATAAAAAGTGAAAACTATGACCTGAACATGTCTATTCATTGTTGCCTTTAGGCTGAAAATAAAACATGACAAAATAGATATAAATATATATTTATATAAATAAAATATAGATATATATCAGCCTATCCATTTTTGACACTCTCTGTACAGTATGGCAGGAGGCCAGAGCTTTTCCTGGCATGCAGCCATGAAAAGACTAGTTTGCAATTTTCAAGTCTGACTTGAAGAATGATTGGTCACTGTTATTATTCCTGCTGTTCATACTGGCCTCATGGTATCATAACTGCAATGGAGGCGATGGAAGATACAGTCTTATTTCAGGGCAAAAATGCATATTAAAGCAATAAAATATGCTTTTTAAAAATATGAGCCTTCAGTAGTTGAAACAAGTAGGTATCTTCCAAAGCTATAGTCCTTTTAAAATGGTGATGATCTCTATGGAGACAAGAAAATAACCTAAAAAATAACACACCTGGTGTTTTGTTTTCTTACCGTATTGAACCATTGAAACTGAAACTTGACATTATAACCACCCATGTCGAATATGCATAACAGACTGCAGTTTACGCCTGCCTGCATTTACTCATGTTACTGAGCTCGATAAATATCCTCAGGTGGTATCTCTTGAGACTGTGTTGGCTGGGGCTGACGTCTACAAGTTGGAACAGTGAATAATTCTAGCATGCTGGGTCTTGCCTTCCCGTTCATTAATTTTCGGTTGAAAATGTGATCTCGATGTTGCAGAATCGGAGTTCCAACTCATACATTCATAGCACGGGCAAAGTGTGTTGTGGGTTTAAGGACCTCTGGTTTGTACAGACAGAGTGTACATCCCTGGTCAAGTCATGTATCTGATCATCAATGTACAAGTCTTGCTGCAGATGCACACAGCAAATTACTCCAAATTCCTTGTCTTGTTCAGGTTGCACAAACCAGGTAGCCGAACCTACAAGTGATCAGTCTTACCCACCAGATGTAGATTCCTTTTCTAAGCATGCCATTGGCCGCATGTTTCATGAGCTTTATTCTCCCTTTCTACTATATACATGTTATCTTTTTCAAAATCCACTTCACTGTGGCAAACAATGACAACCTCTGAGTAATACTGAAAATGTAAAGTTTTGCAGAGTATTTGGATAGTGCAGCCCTAACAGAATTGTTTAATAAAATAGCCATTTTAATGACAGTGCTTGTCTCCCTGCATGTCAATGTTCCTTCAAAACAAGGCCTTTTCCTTCCATTTTAAGTGGTCCCCAACAGGTTTTGTAAGTCGTAAATTTACACAAATGTGTAAAGCACATTTTGACTCACTGGAAAAAGTAAGACAAGATCTGGAGAGATGGAATTTGCTAACTTTCTCCTGGCTGGGATGAATATCCCTTGTCAAGACCAATCAATTATCTTGGTTATTATCCAAAAAATATTTATGTTACTCTACTTACTTAATCTACAAAAACTTAGTTATCTGTTTTTGCAAATTAATTTTTCAAATATGAACCACAGTTTAGGATAGTTATATTGTAGCTACCAGGTTCTGTGAGAGGTCTTGATTTACAAAACATTCAAATATGCAAATTTTGTCCCCACATGAGATATATATTTATGACTGGATAACGAATAGCACAAATTGTGTTTGGCTCAGTATTGAATCAACCCTCTCAAAGTATCCATCCAATTTTTAGGGAAAATGAAACTATTAGATTGAGTTTTGCCCAACCTGCCGACTAGAGGGAGGGTCAGAGCTGACTTTTGTTTTCACCCCAGTTGTGAACAAACATGATTTCCAGTTAGATGCCGGTTTTAGGCAATGGGGCAATAGTGGTGTTAGCAGATTGAGGGACTTAATTTCTGATGATACAGTGATGGCATTTAAACCACTGATTTAGCAAAATGGTGTTCTGAGACCAGACATCTTTCTTTATTTAAAGACAAGGCATTTTATATTACACTGCACAACTTTAATGGACAATTTTGAAATATCTCAAGTTGAGAAAGTGTTATTCCAAACAGCTAGAAGGGAACATTTTATAGCAGTGGATCAATGCAAAGTAACAGCTGAGGGCTGGCAGAGTGCTTATTGACTTAATGTCACCAGAATATTTTACATGTTCTTAACATTCAAAAACTGACCAGTTTTGTAAGATTTGGGAACCTTATCTGAAATATGTGGATACAGGAATATCAGCCATCATGCTGGAAGGTTTTTGATGTCCATTATTACATGTGACCATTGAAATTTAAGTGTAAAAAAAAGTGTTTTTGTCCTTTGTTTTTTGTTTAGCATTATGATTTGATTAAGGACCTCTGGTTCGTACAGTCCTTACAAACTAAGGACACATCATGTGTTTTGTCATCTGATGTAAAATTTAAATGAATAAATATATGTTTTTAAAAAAAATCCATCACAACATTTCCTCTATTTTTAGGGGAATCTGCTGATGCATGCATTGCATAGCTTTGCCCACAACGATGGTGATTGTGTTAAGAAAATACAAGCAAGCCAGAGCTGTTTTCCCTCTTTTTGTAGAATGATCTGGCTACGTGAGACTAACCTGCTAAATGGGACTGCACACAAAATAGGATGTTGCACGTTGCTTCACAGTTAGAGTTAGAGACTCTGACCATCTAGCACTTTTTCTATGACAGGAACATCATCCAGTACAAAACTCATTTGTCCTCATTGCAACTGATGATTGCAAAAAGCCCCAATCCATACATTACAAACCAGCCTGCACCTTCAGTATGATTGTACACACATCAGCACAACAACAGCCCAAACTGTAATTAAAAATACAACAGTGTTGCTCACAGTAGCACCAATGAGTAGGGTTTAGACAGTCACATCCTCTTATCCAGACAAGCCGGCAGATTAACAAACAGACATCTAAAAATGTTTTTCTATGTACATATATCATGGAATGCCTTTCTGGAGGTTAAGTGTGAGGAAATGGAATGGTGCAGTTTTTAAATTTAAATATACACTATATACATACAGTCATGTGAAAAAGTTTGAAAAGCAACACAGTAAATGGAAACAGTCTGCCTTTATGACATATCTGAACGAGCAAACATTTAATCCTCTTTGAAACAGTGCCTACAGATGAAGGAGATATATTGTGATATTGTTCTGTGGAGAAGCTAGCAATGCCTACTTTAGCAGAAATACCTTCTTGTTGGTGTTTTGCATGATTGTCTAGCAGTCTTGGGCATCAGCTTGCTGAAGTTTTTGACCACTCTTCCATTTAAAATTTCTTTGGCCGCCTGTCCCAGATCCTGATATGAGGAATAATTCCGTTTAATCATTGACTACAGGCTGCCTTGTCCCTTGGGCAGCAAAGCAACCTCAAACTAGAACACTACCATGATACCACACACTTCAAAAGAAACAGAAGACTATATATATCAGAGGTTTAAGTAAGACTAGTTCTACCTATCATTACGTGAGGAGTGCTAATTATTGGAGCCTAATCTACTTTCCCCCAAAAGATTCAGATTGTCAGAATGTCAGTGCGAAGTGTTGTTTGTCTGACCTCTATCTGGAGACATTCTTTTAAAGAAACTTATTTTTTTCCCCTATACTTTTTTTTTTCTACATGACTGCGATATCACATGTTAAATGCTTCAAAATGGTATCACCTTGCAGTACATGCATTACTGTGTTGAACAGTAGGTATTTGCTGTATGATGTAAACTTGAAAACTTTTTAAAGTTTAAAAACTGTTAATATATTAAAATCAGAGGCCCAACAGCAGCAACGCTATGCAACAATCTTTCACTACTGAAATTGCAATCCTTTACTTTGCATGCCCACCATTTTTTTTGGTGACAGAATCAATGTTTACCAGCATGGAGGGCACAGGTGTTACACACATTGCTGGAAAGATGTTCTATCAGACTGTCTGTTTTCAGCTGCTCTTTACTGGAGGGGTTGTATATTTTTGTCTTTCTCGTAGAAGTGTCCCAGAAGTGCTCTTTTGTATTCGAATCAGGCCACTTACTTGGCCAGACACATTGTTTACTCTGTCTCCTTCTCTAGAAATTCTTGTGTGATTTTACATGTACTTTGGATCATTGTCATGTTGGAATATTCCTCTTCTGCCAAGCTACTGCAGACTGAAAGCTATCTTGTCAGCCAGTACTTAGTATATCTATAGGCATTCATCATCTATAAAGCTAACCTCCCAACACCTTTTCCTCTAGTGCAGTCCTGTATCATCGCGCTCCCCCCTTTGTGCTTCACTGTTAATACCATGCATTCACTGTGATTGTCCTGGTTGGTCAGGTTTACACCAAACATGCTGAACCTCATCTGAGCTAAACACATTTGTCATGGTGTCATCAGACTAAAGAGTGGGCTCGCTGTATTCATCAGGCTTCTTTTTCCGTTCAATTGCAAATCTTTTGTGCCACAAGGAAAGCACCGGTTTGTTTTTCAGGGCTTAATTTGCCATGGTACTATGATTATTGTTCTCAGCATGCAGTCTCCAGAAAGTAATACCTGTGGTCTGAGTGCGTGTCTACAGTCCATTTTTGGACACGAAAAACTGTTCAAATTGGACACTTACAAAACAGTCTGTTAGGAGTGTCTCTGCAATGTAAGACAATCCAACAGAAAGCTGTGTCATAAGTTCAATTCCTAAGAATTGCCAAGAATGAGCTAATTTTCTAGCCAATAGATCCATCAAAAAGGCTTAAAAAGTTCCAATATGAACCCATCTAAATCTGTGCAACAAAGGCAGCCTGCTGTGTGAACGTCCATCCATCCACTGAAGTCTATCCCAGCTGACTCAGGGTGAAGGCAGGGGACACCCTGGACAGGTCACCAGTCTATCACAGGGCTACACTCAGAGACAGACAACCAAGCACGCTCACATTCACACCTACGGACAATTTAGAATCACCAATTAACCTCAACATGTTTTCGGACTGTGTGGGAGGAAGCTGGAGAACCCGGAGAGAACCCACGCTGCACAGGGAGAACATGCAAACTCCATGCAGAAAGATCCCAGGTGTCCTTACCAGGACGCGAACCGGCGACCTTCTAGCTGTGAGGTGACGGTGCTAACCACCGAGCCATCTTGCAGCCCTTGTGTGAACGTATACGACAAAGTTTAGACATCACTCATTTCAGTGAAGGATGGTTGCTACCACCCTGTTTTTTACAGGCAGAATTCAAAAGAACTTCTTGTTTATTTAAATACATTTCAAATAATACGAGGGAGGGCAGGAGGAAAGAAACACATAAGTGTTGTAAGGAAATGATTGTGGAATGCTGTCATCAGCCTTCTGATGTTTATGCTTTGCTTCATTTCCTTCAGCTCTTTGGCTGGTCTAAGCGCCACACATTCAGAGATGAGACAATGGCACTAATTGTAGGGAGTGGAGACAAACACTGAAGCAGAGAATGAGACAGAGATTACAAGGACAGGAAAATGTCAAACTAGGATTAACTGGGGCTATTCTTTTGCACTTGAACCTGAGTGATTTCAACTTAGTTCCTTTATATGTACAATGTTTAGAATGACAGTAAAGCTTCTTGATCCTGAACCTGAGCAGAAGTGTTATGATGTCAATCTCACCACATAATGATTTTTTTTTTTTTTTTTTTGTCAATTTGTCTTTAAAAAAAATCCTCCTTGTTTTTGTTTTTCTCTCCAGCTCATTACTGTATACACTGTACCTGGAATGGACCCTGATTGGTTGATTGGAGAACGAGGGAATGAAAAGGGCAAAGTACCCGTCACCTACCTTGAACTGCTGAGCTAATGGACCCAGCAACACACACACACTTGCAAAAACAAACCTCTATCTACTGTCACATGTGTGCATTTAGTACACTTACCATTAGCCTCAGTTTGTGCCCCTCATGTGTCAGCATATGTTCAGGTCACAGAACTACCATAATGATTTTTGGAAATGACAAATAATCTTGAATATTCATATAATATTGAAAAGCAGTTCAGCCATACTGTACAGGTATTTATCAGCCTCAAAGACTCTCCTGATCACCTGGATGAACCCACAGTTTGTCTGCATTTGACAGCTTTATGGGTTGGCAGTGCGCCAACACTTCCTGGGATTTAGAAACTGAGGCTCAACCTTGGAAATGATTTCTCTTTTTATCATTCAACAGACTGCATATTTTTTAAACAACTGTGAAACAACAGTTTTTCTTTTTAAAAAGCATTGTGGGTTTTGTAAGCATTACCATTTAATCATGTTTTTAAGAAACCAATGTGACGGTTGCCTCTGTAGCTCGAATGTATGCTCATACACAATAGGCACAACCTGTGGCTAATGTTCTGTATTCTGATTTGATGCTATGTGAAACACTTATGCAAAACTGCCTGTTGGGAACATTTCTATAAACACTGATGAGTAATGGGAGGAAATTACAGCTAACACTTGAGATATGACATGTTGTTACAGGCTTCCTCTTATTCTAGTACAGTGCTGCCCATTTATTGTCATACCCTCGGCCCAAGATGGAGTTCAGACTATGTCCGGGATATTCCAATAAGGGGGCTTATGATGAATCCAGCTTTGCGTATCGAAGTGTCTGCAATGATAGAGCACTGGGAAAATTGTGTTTGTGCTAAAAAAACAGAGGTTTATACATAATGCCAAACTGGAAATGTTTCCACAAAATCAAAGGGACAGTTTCTTTGGAGATCAAGAAATGTTTATTCAAACTGAGCTTTATGGTTTTGCTTCAGTGAAATTCCACCTTTGTCAGTATGAAAAGCCACCCCATCAATATAAGTTATTTCCTTTAATCAGAGGGTCTACAGAGGATTAACTTATCACGATTAACTAAGTGAGCTGTTTAGTTAATCATGATGACATGCTCTGCAACAATGCGATTCTCTGTGATGTGCCCTAAATAATGTCAGACAGTCAGTGTGTGAATCACTCTGTGAAGCAGGTAACCAGGTTTTTGACCAACAAACAAACACATTGCCTTCTGCGGCTGACCGAGGTGTGATAATCCGTCAGGCATGACTGACGCTCAGCCCGTGAGCCGTAACAATCGGCCGACCATGACTTTAAACGGGGAAAAGTTATTCCTGGAGTCAATTTCGGGGAATTTCATTATGGCAAAACCAAGATTATGACATTTTTCTATAACAGTAAACGGGCTGTTTTACTGTTGGTCATATAGGAAATGATTCAGGACTTCAATATTTTATGATTAGAAAGGGGATATTCTATAAAGTGGTATGACATTAAGTGGGCAGCACTGTACTGTGTCTCATAGTTACACACTCCCTCAGTTTGCTGATATAGCAGTTTGGCTGCTTTTGTGTGACAACTGTAACAGCTCCTTTCAGTCTTACATTGATACATACACAAGCATTCTGATACCAAGGCCTTGCGTAACCCAGTATTAGATTATTTCAGTTTGTAATTACAACATGGGTCTTAATTATGTAGTTTAGGTCATCATTTGCATCAGTTACGATAATGTTGTTCTCTGCAAAGTGACTGCTGAGATGTGGGAACACACTGACACGACTATAACAAAGTTTGATGGTGCAAGAAACACAGTTTAGCAAAAAATTTTCAGACTAGTTTAGAGAGAATCAAAGTGAAATAGGAACTGAAGGACTCCATCAATTAATTAACACAGACAGAAGTTATTTGGATTAAAGCTCAAGGGTTCCAGCATTAAAGCTGCAAAACAGCTGATTCTAGCCACCAGACTCTGAGTGTGAAATATAGACACATGGACCAAACCAAGGCGGTGTTGTACATCACTTTTTACCTTTTATGCTCACTGTTTTAAGTACTACACATACAATTGCGACATGCTACGTCTTCATAATAAGGCACCTTAACCTTTGACTGTCGCAGTCTGTTGTGAAAAATTGGGCTGTCATCTGTTTCTGCGTTCTCATCAGCTCAAGCTTCTTTACACTTGTGCACCAATGTACCAGTCGTTGTAGGACATCCTAGTATTTTTGGCATACTGCATCTGAGATACTATCTATTGGGGCATACTAAATCTTTTTCTGTCATGCTATATGGGATGGCGGTAAAAATATTGGAACGTACCTCAAGTTTTGATTGAGTTGGATGCTGAATAAAGAGCTGTCTGCTAGAAAATTAGTCAAACAAAAGTTACTGATGGCAAGTGTTTTAATAGATGTTCATTTATCTAAGACTTTGAGTCATAAAATCCAGGGACAAATGAAAGAATCTCCCACTGAGAGCTTGGATTAATCAGCATTACTGGAACAACAAACCCAGAGACAATGCCAGGACTCTCTGTTTTGAAGTGAGATTGACTGTGGGCTAAGCTGTGTGGGTTGACAAAGATCAAAAAGTAGGGAGATCAAAGAAGTGCTAAGGGGATGGGTAGACTTCGTTCTCTCTTCCAAAGAAGTTTGGCTAACCTAGATGATTGTTTACCACTTTCCTCACCGCTGCTGTGCTCTGAAGCTGAGTCATACAGACTGGGACACGTTTCTGTTTCAATATCATAAATGCAGAACTTGACTGGCAACTTCTGCAATTTGCCACTGTAGTCGCAGTAGTTGTAACGGGCTATTAGATTGTGAAATGGTTACTACAAACAATATGTGTTCCTGTAGAACTACATGATCTTGCTTGGTTTTGTTCAAGAACATCGTCGCTCTAAAATAAATCTCCTCTGCAAGTTTTCGTGGCACAGCTTGTAGTCAGTCTGGTGCTGTAGCTGGTTAAAAATAATAATAATCATCATCATCATCATCATTTAATCTGACTATTATTTAAAACACAGTGCAGACAGAGGCCTCAAGTCTTGTCATGTTCCACTTTGTGTAACATCTTGTCAATGAACAGGTAGAGAGATTTAAAATGATTTGAAACAGAATGGGGTGGTAACTCTCTGGACAAGTCTTGCAGACATGTTTTAATCTCACTCCTTGTTGGAAGCACTCAGTTTAGCACACACTAACCACACACGGCCTGCCACAAACAGACATCTCTTCACCAGTGTTGCCACATTTGCTTGGAAAAATCGAGAGTAGAACCCATTTAGTACTCATTGAAGCGGCACAATTTTACTTTTTATCTGGTAGATGTTATGTTTTGGTCCATCTTATTTAATGTATTTTCAATTTAAATATCTTTAAATGGTCTTAACATGAACTTTACTAAGAAACAGAAAGTATAATGCTGCGATAGGAAAGAAACTAAACTTCTAAACATTGTACTTCTTGCAACCCTCCAAAGTCTAAGTGGGTCATTTAATTAAAAATCAATCAAAGTCTCCCCCTGACCCCCTCAGAATTAACATTTTCAACATTTTGCATATTTTAATTTCTACTACTGTTTCCAGCATTGTTGAGCGTAATAACTTCATAAGTACAGGAGACATACACACGACATTTTCAGGGATGAAAAACACATTTGGGCTGCAACAAAATCAATTTTACATCCACTCAAGGTGTCACAATCTAAAGCCAAATTCTCATTTTGTTTGGCATGATTGGCATGATGAGTCACAAAAATGAGCATTGACAGACTGGATGTGTTTTCTGATGATTCACTGCAGAAAACATTTTGGCTAAAAAAAAAAAAATTCAAGGGCCATATCACCATTTGGAATATGTTACTGGTCATAGTCATTTTCCTACATTTTGATACCAGGCTTATCTTGTAGTCATAATTCCTTCTGGGTCAAAACAATTTTCTAATCTAGTCATATTTTAGCACAAGTCTTTCACCCACCCCTATGATCATGTAGTTGTGAAAGTATTCATTGTGTGAAAGTAAGATTTTGCATGATTCCATTAAATATACTAAGAATATTGTACATTAAAAATCTGCTGATTCTGAGGGGCTCACGTAGGAGCTTTTTTCAGCCAGATTATAATTATTTTATATGGAATTACCCATGTGGGTATAGTTAATTGTATCGTGTGAAATTTTCAGTGGACATTGTATCTTTAATGTCGTCCTTACAGTTCAAACATCTCTGATAAATAGCTAAACCCTCTGCAGATGGCAAGTATCCTCGGGGTACAGAAAACTGGCTTATCTGGCAACACTGCTATTACCTCAGAGAGCATGTCGGGCAACGTCAGATAAGCGGCGTTATCGGGCCAAAATAATGCGATAAGGTTGGAGCTTCCACCAACGGCAAGTGAATCCAGTACTGTTTCCGCTGGAGTAAATATCTTGGCAGGCAATACATGTGGCAACTAACAAATAAGAGGTTACTGTAATTCAATCAATTAAATGACTCATAAACTTCGAATAAAGTGAAGTGTTGTAAGACTCTAGATGTTTGTTTGTGACTTAAAAAAGATGATGTAAAGTGGCATTTGGGTTGTCTACTCACCAGTGATAGTGCAATAGGTGTGAGTCATATCTGTGTGTAATGTTGTAAGGGGATTCCCCATGTGACTCCACAGCCTAACATGCTAATAATAGAACGCAGACTTTGCAGTAGCTTAGTGTATCTGTCATGACAACAGACAGGGACATTCCTGGTTTCAGGTTATGCTGAATGTTTCTGTCACGCCCTGATCTTTCCTGTAGCTCCACTATCAGCCCAAAATACCCCCTGGTAAATAAGGAAATGTAACTGTCTGTATTAGACCAGTACCCTCAGGAATAAATGTATGTTTTGGATCTGATACTAATAAGGCTGTTATGACAACAAAATGATCAATTTGCTGTTAGTGCTGTTTTTGTTTTTGCGTGTAAAAAACATTTTTAGAAACGTGGATAACATCTGAGCGAGCTCCATCTACTTATGTATGTACTTCGGTAGATCGTAAAATGCAGTTGAATGCTCCAGAAATACAGTTTGGGTGAAGATTATTTAGTCAAACTACTGAATACTTTCTTCACACAACATGTACATTGTAGAACCTAGTCTGCTCTGATTGGATAAAATACCCTATTCACTCTATGTGTGTGCGTGTGTGTTTGTGTACGTGTGTGTGTGTGCATGTGCGCGTGCGTGCCCCTGTGTGTGTGTGTGTGTGTGTGTGTGTTGCATGTTTTTAATTTAGCTTGTTTCCTATTTTAAATGTCCAGACCTCGTACTGACATCACACTTTTGTTAACTTAGGGCCCCTGATTTGATGTGCAATAAACATGCATGTGTGTTACAACAAAAATGACTGTCTACTTCTTGAACAACAGCACTTTGGCTACAGTTTAACATTCATTGTTATGGTATTTAATTTGGCTTTAGAAACAAGTTGAAGCTGGTCAGGTGGCATTAAGTTGAGCGTAAGATTCATTTGAAGCCTCAAGCCTGTGAAACCGGTCACAGAGGAAGATGACAGTTTAGGAAATCCACCTAGTTACCTCCATATCTAAAACAAACATTTGGTTCTTTGCACCCAAGAAGAATTATTAGAATACATTTTTCGGTCATTAATAAATCCTACATGCACAAACGAATGCGTTGTGTGACTAATGGTTTAAACAATATAAATCACGAGGCTAAATATGATTTCACGGATGTTGCTAAATTCCATGAGAACATCATGGTGTTTTTTGTAAGAGTGGAAATTTGTAGTCATTTGAGCTGCTATCACATATTGTAGATTTCCATTTTAACTTTTCCTAAGAACACTGGTTGTTTCCCAACTGTAGTAATGATGGACTATTTCTTCTTTCGCCTATGTGTTCCATCATTTTTCATTCCCTGGAGATTTTTCCTTTAACCTCCTAAAGCATGTGAAAAAAGTTCCTAATATTACAGGCTCTGAAATGAGATGAGAGCAATGAACACTCAGGACATTCTGCCGTTTTGTCATTTCTGTGGAGTGAGGGTTTCATATGCTGGTAAAGTGGTGCAGTGCTAGTCTGACTCACCAGATGTACAGTGCCTATGAAAATAAACATCCCTCTTAGAAGTTTTCCCTTTTTATTATTTTTCATCATCGAATCATGCTCAATATAATTCGACTTTTTTTGGCAGACAATCGCAAAGTAACACTCTTTCATATCAAAGTGGACACAGTAATGTTAATTAATAAAAATATATAATGTAAAATGACTGACAGGTGCAGCCAGTCTGTGCCACAAGTACCACAGTTAGTGAAATTGAGCTCACTAAGATCACTGAATGTGTCTCAGGGATTGTAATATAAAGTGTCCTGTATCTGTAAGGTCCAGTCACAGTACTCCTGTTTATAGTTACACCATGTAGACAACAGAGCATGTCAAGCCACTCTGTGTTATTGATCAGGTAATGGAAAGGATACTTCAGGAGACTGATACAAGAAAAGTCACAGAATATTTCTTGGAATCCACTTAAATCTGTCATTGAAAATGAAAGAAATATGGCACATATGTGAATCTGCCTAGAGCAGGTCATCCTCAAAAACTGACAGATGAGTGAGGGAGGCCACCAAGACACAAATGACTCCTCTGAAGGAGTTACAAGCTTCAGCAGCTGAAATGGGAGACACTGTGCGTATAACAGCTGTTGGCTGGGTCAAAGCTGTATGCAGGAGTGGCAAAGAGAGATTCTGAAGTCAATTAGAAGAATGTTTTTTTGTCTGAAGAGATCAAATTTAGTTTTTTTGGGGGGCATCAGACAAGACTTGACACTGCACATCATTACAGCCGCACCATTCCCACTATGAAGCATGGTGGTGGCAGCATCATGATGTAAGGACGCTTCGATGCAGCAGGCCCTGGAAGACTCGTAAAGGTGGAGGGTAAAAGGAATGTTGTGCAGTATAAGGAAATCCTGGATGGTGACCTGACGCAGCCTGCAAGAGAACTACAACCTAGGAGAACAGTAGTTGGGGTCACTTTCGCATTGCAGCTAGTATTCACTGTTTAACTCCAAATGTGGCACTGACGTTAGCACTAAGTGTTATATGTAACACTTTTAATGAAATGAATGAAAATGAAAAATACTTTATTTACACAAGTGTCTCATTTATGAAAAAATGTTGGTAATGAATAAATGATTTTCGCAGGAAAGAACAATGTATTGTACAGTGTACATGATAAGCTGGGTGGGTAAATGGCTGAAGCCAGTTTAGATGACTATG
>NW_007580167.1:16096-19380 GCF_000690725.1 Stegastes partitus | reverse complement strand
TTGTCTTCTTCTTCTTGGTGGTCCTCACTATTGGTTTCTTTGACTACTTTGACCATGGAGGTCTGACTCAGTGTTTTCTGAACAGATGAAGTTCAGATGTGTCTGCTGCTTGAACTCGGCACTGATGTGACTCAAATCTGAAGTGCTGGTAATTTTTTGATTTCAGAGGCAGGTAACTCTACTTAAGTTCTCTGAATGATTTCAAAACAGAGTTTAATGGTTTTTAGAGTTAAAGAAACTTTAAACTTTAAAGTTCTTGATGTTTCTAGATTTACTGACCCTAATGTCTTAAAGCAACGATGGACTGCTGTTTCTCTTTCAAAGGTTTAGTGGTTCTATATGGATTACAGAAGTAGTTAAATATGTGTACTTGCTGTAAACTAACACTACTTCTTAACAACACAACTCATTGTTTCAAAGAAAGCCATTAAGAGGCAAGAAATTCCAACAGTTAACTTTTGATAAGGCTCACCTGTTAACTGCAAACCATTGCAGGTGACAACCTCATAAAGCTATTTAACATGTTATCAATCATGTGCAAAGCTGTCATCAATGCAAACAGTGGTTACTTTAAAAAATATCAAATACATTGGTGGGTCTAAGGAAATCCAGGCAAAGATAGCATTGTCTGGCCCCGTACCTTCCAGTCCCTCAGGTCACAATGAGTAGTTACATTTCTCAATCGAATTACTATTAACACTTGTATCAGTCTTTTCATACGTTAACAGATACTGAGACACACTCATTCATACGATAGCATAAAACCACCCAGGCCACCCATGTAAAAGCTATGGTGCAAGAGTAAATGACTAAATAAAACTCTGGCCTTCTGTCTAGGTAGAAAATGTTGCATCAGAATCATGATCTTGTGATTCAAACACCCACGCTAATGAGATCTTAATGCACTCGTCATCTCCGTTACAGAGGATCTGTTCGCTTACTCCTGTGTTTAGTTTTAGCGCATACCAGGCAGTGACTAACACCATCCACATGTTTTAGCTTGAAGTTCTGCAATTTAATCTGATGATAGATCCCCTTCTCCCACATTCACTTTTTCTTCTCTCCCATGTAGTCAAGTTTCATCATGGTGCGTAATCACAGGGATAACCCTCGTGCTCACAGAATTCCCACACGAAAGTGAACAAAAATGTACGAGGAAATCAGAGGTCTAGCAAAGGAGAAATAGAAGTAAGTTATAGCAGCTTTCAGAATGTCCTTAATGTGGTGCTTTCACAGGCATTATTTAAATTCTGCATATGTATAGCATGATTATATAAAAAGAAAGGAAATCAAATTACCCTTTGGTTTCAATCATTATAAGAATATCAATCTTTCTCTATTAGAAATCCAAACCACAATCTTTCTCTTTGCAAACCAGATGGCTCTAATCCAAGCAAACCTATACAGAAGTATTGTCATGTATTAAAACCAATTTATTTCCCAGCTCTGATCTGTAGTGGTTTAGGAAGGCACATCCAAATGATGTCATTAAAAGAAACAACTACTCATTTGGCTCCAAATTATTGGAATTCACAACACGCCTACACGGCAGCTGCTTCTATTTTTGTCAGAGTTTTCGTCCTTTCTTGCACAAATTTGATGCACTTTTTCATGCCCACCAGAACTGCTTGTTTTATCAATTGTCTATTAATGCTATTATTTCAGCTGATGACCATATGTACACTGAACCAAAATAAAAACACAACACTTGTGTTTTTGCTCCCATTTTTCATCAGTTGAACTCAAAGATCTGAGACTTTTTCTATGTACACAAAAGGCCTGTTTCTATCAAATGTAATTCGCAAGTTTGTCTAAAATTTGTCTCACAATCAAAATGCTGATTAGACAGCATGATTATTGCACAGGTGTGTCGTAGGCTGGTCACAGTTAAAGGCCACTGTAACTGAGAAAATCTTGGAGTTCAGCTCATGAAAATGGGAGCAAAAACAGAAGTGTTTATTTATATTTTTGTTCAGTGTATAGGACTGGGTTGAATGCCCTATTCAATGGGCAAACTCGCCAACAGATTAAAAGGCCCCTATAGCAATTATGAGCAGTTATGATAGATGGCTTAAAACAGAATGGTCTAAATTAAAGATGCAGAGGCCAAAATCCCCCTGTATACTGGATCTGTAATACAGTCTGTTCTCCCTGTCGAGATATTGTACTTGTTCCAATAAATTTTTATAAACCAACAAGACAGTATCAGCGGAGAATTTCATCATCATCTTCACATCATCACTACTCAATGAACAACAGATGTTTGGGGTTTTTTTTTGCTAATGACAAATACTGTCTGTTTGCCATTGGTGACAGATGGCCTGTCACTTGCAAACTAACCACAAAAGATTTTTTTAGTCCAAAAATATGATGAGTTGTAATTTTCATTAAGCTAATTACTGTGGTGAGAGTGAATCAGAAGATACCTAAGCGAGTGTCAGCTTCACTGTATGCATGTAGATACAGAAAAAAAAAGTGTAATACTATCTAAAATCTTGTAAGAAGAAGAAACATTAAGGAATAAATTAGATTTTTAATCTTTGTATTACTTAATGTACTAATATCAATTTTAATGTTTTTTAGTAGAATACAACCATAAATACAACCGCATTATTCGCTCATTATCTATACACTGCTTTATCGTCTGTAGGGTCGCAGGGGGGGCTGGAGTTCCCAGCTGACTTCAGGTGAAGGCAGGGGACACCCTGGACAGGTCACCATTCGATCACAGAGCTACACAGAGAGACAGACAACCAAGGACACTCATATTCACACCTACGGACAATTTAGAATCACCAATTAACCTCAGCATGTCTTTGGACTGTGGGAGGAAGCCAGAGAACCTGGTGAGAACCTACACAGGAAGAACATGCAAACTCCACACAGAAAGACCAGAGATTCAAACTCAGGAACTTCTAGCTGTGGTGCTAACCACTTCAACACAATGCTGCCCACAACCACACTAGTCAATGATGAATTGTTTACACAAGAAATGTGTGATGCCAAGATCAAAATACAGCTGCTAGTATGTCACTCCCCCTTAAGGTTATTGACTTAATTCGATCACTCAAATCATCTAAAGCAAAAGATGTTTTTGGACATCTTTTTCCCCTGTGGGGGTTTTCGGTTCCTTCCCACTGTTGCGGACTGCTGAAGCTTATAGGGAATCCAGATGTTTTATAAAATTCTTTCTCGATAAGGGTGGAGTTGTAGGGGCTGTGTTTTTGGACCTCAGGAAAGCATTTGATACAGTAAATCACTCTGTTCTCCTTACCAAGCTCTCA
>NW_007580167.1:3018-16031 GCF_000690725.1 Stegastes partitus | reverse complement strand
ACTGTCGGCATGTATTTCACTAAAACAAATAGAGTATCATCTGATCCTGACATACATGTTAATGGAGAAAAAATACAAATTGTCAGCCAATATAAATATCTTGGGATAATAATAGATTCAGATCTTTCCTTTAAAGCCCATATTGGTAAATTATGTAAAATAATCAAGTTTAATCTTGCAAATTTTATTGCAATTCGAAATGAAATGTCAGCTGAAGCCGCACAAATGTACTTGCATTCAATGATTTTCAGCCACTTGAACTATTGCCTGACCAGCTGGTCCCAGGCTTGTCTGAGCTCAAAAAAACCATTGGAAATCTTGTACAAACAAGCAATTAAAGTTATGGATAAAAAATCTAGGCACTATCATCACTGTGCAATTTTTAGAAAATACAGTATTTTAAATTGGGACAGTTTTGAGACATTTGACTTAAAACTGGCCTATAAAGTACTGCATAAACTGGCTCCAGATCCTCTGGCAGAGTTCATCAACCAAAGAAACAGCCTTGAGCGGATCACTCGAGGCTCTGCCAGAGGTGACTGCTACATTCCTCTGCGCAGGAGCACTTTCAGTCAGTCGGCCTGGTCAGTCAGGAGTGCAGGTGTGTGGAACTCAGTACCTGAGGAGGTAAAACTGCTTCCAACATACAAGGCCTTCACAAAAAAATTGAAAATGTGGCTCATCAACACCTACAGCTGCCAGCACTAAAAGATGGCTGTTGTGATGTTTGATGTTATCATAAAATGTTGTGCTGTGATGTTGCATTTTTTCTTAATTGTATAGTAAGTGTTGTTTATGTATTTTGTATTATATTGTACATGTATTGTGTGCTTTTTCTTTTCTTTTCTCTTTTCTTTTCTTCTTTTTTAAATTGTATTTTTACTGCCTGTTTCACATCATGGCCAGGGGACTACAGATGAAAACTAGTCTTCTGGCTAATTCTGGCTTTTTTAACCATGTGTCATCATGTGTTTTATGAAATTGCGCTGTCCCCTTTTAAATAAACTAATCTAATCTAACAGAGGCTAGTATTAAACACCAAGGTCAAGTTTATTTGTTGGCCCAATGTGACATTCAATGTGTCTGTAAGCTTTACAGGCAGGTCCGTCTGCACAAGTTCTTCAAGGAAATACATAACACAACAATTGTGCAATCCAAGTGACTACAATTAAAATTTACAACAGTAATATGTCCTGTAACAAATACTTTAAATGTCGGAATAATACAAATGACCCCATGACAACAATAACAATAATAACAATTAACAAGTAATATGCATTGTTAGAGAGTAATTTAATTAGTTGAATAAACTCTCAGCTGTTCATTCATTCCACCAATCTTTTTAAGTTCCAACGTTAAAAGAACTCTGTCATAAGATTCTAAAGTGGTCTGAAAATAAATATTAGACATGTTTAATTTCCTAGAAATGATAAAAACAGTATTTACATTCAGTAAACTTGAAAAAAGATGATTTGATTAAATTTCTTTATGATGTTTTTCATGGTACAATTTACCTCAGTCTAATGGAGGTAAATGAATGTTTCTCTGCAAAGCAACAGACAAATTATTTGTTGAAAAACTTAACAGCGTAACTTTCCTAAAGCTTCCAATTACTGAGGATTGCCCACAGACAATGACAAAGAACAGATTCCACTGAAAACCCTTGACAGAAGTGCATGAATTGTTCTGAGTAATTGTGTTTTGCAACATCAGTTTCTATGTTTAAGACACAAAGTAAATTCTTCTCACCTCTGTTGAATTGAGGTGGGAGTAAAACATCTCACAAGTGAATAATAAAACATCATGACCAAGGAAGTTGACAATCCTGAATTTGTAAGAACATAATTAGAAAAATAAAATGTATATGAAAGATGGATGTAGCCACCGCAACATCAACTGGTGGTTTGTGGACTACTGTTTTGAGAGCTCAAGTTTGGAATTTCCCTGTTGCCATCATCATGTTCTGAAACTGCATGCAACGGACATTATGCACAGTGATACAGATACAACCTGTTAATCACAGAGTAGCCATGCCCTAAAAGTATCTTTGTTTATATTCTATTCTACTGTAAATGGGACCGTAATTTCTAACGTCAAAACACCATGCTGTAATAAAAAGTCTTAAAAGTAAAGACTGAGACCATAAACGTAATGCAAAAATGTTTACTAAGATAATCAATCAACTGAGAAGTAAAATAATTTTGTCATATTTTTGTCAATTTTTAGAGAATCAGACTTCTTTTTGCAGCCAGAGGAATTGCCCCCTGCTGGCTGTCAGAGAGAATGCAGGTTTAAGGCACTCTTGTGTTTGCTTCACTTTTTTCATACAGTTACTGACCAGCAGCAATTGTTGCTTTAATGCATCCATCCATTATCTATGCACCGCTTAATCCTCACTAGGGTCGCGGGGGGGCTGGAGTCTATCCCAGCTGACTTAGGGTGAAGACAGGGGACACCCTGGACAGGTCACCAGTCTATCACAGGGCCACACTTAGAGACAGACAACCAAGCACACTCACATTCACACCTATGGACAATTTAGAATCACCAATTAACCTCAACATGTTTTTGGACCTTGTGGGAGGAAGCCGGAGAACCCGGAGAGAACCCACATTGCACAGGGAGAACATGCAAACTCCACACAGAAAGATCCTGGTGCTCCCACCGGGATGCGAACCAGCGACCTTCTTGCTGCAAGGAAACAGTTCTAACCAACTGCGCCACCTGGCAGCCCTGCTTTAATGCAAAAATGCAGCTAAAAATGATATGGGTCATCTAAAAATAAATTGAATATAATCATATATTCATTCTTTTTTTTTATATAATCAAAATTAATTTGAAACAGCCTCAATCTTAGAGCTTACTGTAGGCATTTCACCCAAAAGCCATTAGAAATCTTTTAACATGGATGGCTCAAACATCCTAACATAAACCTGTAAAGGCAATAGAATTGCTTTAATACATTAGAGACAATCTTATCTTCATCGTGTACATCAATTACTTTATGTTCAGGCTGGTGATAAATGAAAGCCACAGCCTGGTGGAAAGTGAAGATGTTTTGTCAGCCACCTCTCCAACTTCATCTGAACACCAAATAAGTATTTTTTTTTTGCAAATGTTATTTACTCCTCCAGTACAATCTATACGTCTATATATGAAATACATACATAACTCCAACATTGCTCTCTCTCTCTCTTATCCCTCCACATATACCATGCTTCATCTAATCCTAAATAACTTACAGATAGCCTTTTTAAACATACAAATCTTAAATAACCCTAAACAATGTTTTAATTAAAAAAGAAAAAGAAAATAATGACTAAAACAATGGTCACATTGAAAAGGTATATCTTCTATACACGAAAAACACCAAATGATGATGATGTGATCAGTTTGTAGCCCTCTCTGACCCACACTTTCACCTGATCTCCTTGCAACAAGTCAAAAAGCCGCCCAACAGACACAGTCCGGAACCCTTCTGGACACTTGACACCATCCCAGACATCCGTCAGGTTTTGAATGTCACTGTATCCCAAAGGCAGTCTGCGCAGCTGTAGAGAGAACGTCCTGAAGCCTTCAGGTTCATCGTGGCATCCTAAAGCAAAACTTGTGTACACAAAATAGATGCCCGTCACACGAATCTCAATGGCACGTTCCTTTTCGATGTAGTTTCCACCTAACACAGGCTGCCATTTCATGTATGTTTTGTTGGTCACATTTTTCTCAAACACAGACCCTGCAGGATGAGACACAAACAATAAATCAGTTATCTGAGCAGATATTTTAACTGTTACAGCCTGAAAACAAGCATCTCCTTCTTAAAGCAAATGAGCCCTGACAAAATACATGAATCCGAATGTTGGACAGTTTCCCGTCTTTCCTTTGTGCCAAGAGTCTGCATGCCTGGGGCGCCGCTATAGCTCACCTGGTTGAGCTGGTGTCCCATGTGCAGGGCTACAGTCCTGATGTGGAGGTCTTGAGTTCCAATCCCGCTCATGACCCTTTCCCACATGTCCTCCCCCCATTCTTCTCCCCTACTTTCCTGTCTCTCTCTCACTACACTATCCAATAAAGGCACAAAGGCCAAAAAAATAACTTTGGAAAAAAAAAAAAAAGAGTATGCATGCCAGCTGGTTGTGCTGCAGCATGTCAGTAGACCAACACAGATCCACCTACAAGCGGCTTCACCCTGTACTGTTGTGAACCATTAGCTGTCAGTCTGTGAAATAAAGAATATATTTGAATGTATTTCTGTACAACTTAGATGTTAATCTGCCAGATGTGACTCACAGCTGTCTTTGAAAGTAAGTTCTTAAAGTTTTGGTTATTTCTTTTTGAAGCTTTGAAGTATTTAAATCTCAGCTATACCAACATAGGACATACCACAAATGGATGAAATACATGTACATTACAATGAAAGAATAAACTAACATGAAACATATCTCAAGAGGAGCACTTACTGAGATCATTGAGCCCACGTAGGGATTCATTTGGAACATTATCTGTTGACAGAGAAAGAGAGGAAAAACAGGTTCAAAACAGTGTTTTTGGCTTGTTCACAACACTTCAGGGAAAGCGAAACACTCATCTGTGTGATGCAACACAAGCATTCTCTGAGTTATAAATATGACACAAATAGTAACCGAAAATATGACTGTATTTGAGCCTTTGTCAAGAAGACTAAAGAGCAGTAAATCATGCCTGAAAATTCATTTTATTTAGAAATAATAAGATGAATGACTTGTCATACCTGTAGGACACCCTGCCACTTGCTTGGAGTAGGTTGCACTGTGCTCAGATGTGCTCTGTGAAAAAGGAAGACCACATTTTTTTACCTGTCCTTTATTTTTTGGATATAGTTTTGTCTATTACAATCAATTAGGACCATTATGTGGATTTTGTGACAGCTTGTACAGATTCCAAAATGATCTTGTCTTTGCTGTTATACAAGCTGCAAAGGGAAATTAAAAGGAGTTGAAGGAGGTTCTTCATCACTCAGTAGGTAAGTGTATCTGGTCAGCTATCATTCATTTGCCCACTGAGATATATTTTGTATAAGTTAACTGGGAGTTTTCTTGTTATGATGATTCTGGGATGCAGTGCAGCACTCAGAAATGTGGACACAATCATCTACATAAAAATAAATCTGATACATTTTCTTAGAAAGCATCAAGTCAAGCCTAGTACGTAAAAATCTTTAAGTACAGCTATTGAAGTAACACAGCTTAATCTGGTGCCCACTGTCTCCACTCACATTTGTCATTTTAAACGCAGTCTGTTGTGCACCATGCAAGCTTTAAATTAATCCAAAAGCTTGATGATTGATGTTTGTGGATGAATCTGTCAGTGTGTTTCACATGTCCATGTTGCCTCAATACTGAATTCAGACATAGTTTAAACTCTCGAAGACAAAAAGGGAAATTCAGAACAAAATGAAAAAGTTTTGAAACTTACTGTCTGTCCACTGGATCCAGAGTTTTCATGCTGTTGTAAATTACCACAGAAGATCATAAAAATAAACAGCGCAGCACACCCAAGCAGCAAGAACAGAGTGATGAGCCTGAGTCTCGTCTCCTGTTGTTTCATGTCCCGGCAGTGTTTAAGGAGGATCAGCACTGACTCGTCTGGGCTCATTTCCGTCAAAGCATCCACACAGGCAGCCCCAGTGTGCCCCATCAGTTTCTGTCCCATGATCTTTCTCCAAGTGTCAGGTCCTGAAAAAAACTGTGTCCTGCTGATACATGCACAGTCTTATATTAGCCGAACAGCTGGGTTGAAGCCAAGCCTCCTACACCTTTTTGTCTGGGATTACCTCATCTGTCCATTCATGCAGAAGGGAAGCGAGAGCAGAGGGGAGGGGCACTCCACACAGAGACCCAATCTCATTGTGACTTTGACAACTTCTTGAGCACTACAATCCAGACATAACATAACATGTTGTTTTCCACATCTGAATCAAAATACTCAGTCTGCTGGACAGTATGACAAATGTTTACTTCATTTCTGTTCTCCACAGTTGTGACTCAGCTCTTAGTGGAGCAACACAAAGTAAACTTCTCATTTCCCCAAAATCTATGCTGGTATTATGCTTCCAAATGAGGTGGTGCAGTTGGGATTACTGTTGCCTCGCAGCAAGAAGGGTTCAGGAGGTATTAAGGTTGGTAACGGTCTTTCTATTATGGCGCTTTGCACGCTTTCTTGCTTTCTTTCTTTCTTTCTTTCTTTCTTTCTTTCTTTCTTTCTTATTTAATGTCAATCCTGCAACAGATGTTGAGGGTCAGGGCTGTCCACTTGCTGCGAACAATAACTATAGAGGTCAATGGTGATTTAGTGGCCAACCAACTTTTTTTGTTCCATCAGACAACTCTGCATATAGTAAGGTTTTGACTGGCTGGAAGTCATCCATATGGCAAATGTACACCATCCAATAGAGACGATTTCTGACCAGTTTGATCTCTATGTCTTCTACACTGGCTTTTTCTAAGACCTCCTCATTTGAGACCAAGTGATCCCATTTGAGTTGCATTATAGACCTATGGGTGATGTTGTTCAGTGTCCCTTAGTTATGCTGCTGTAGGTTTAGACTGTCGGGGGATTCTAATGATGCACTGGGCTCCTATCCTCTGCTCTCCTCTCTTCCATACATTTATACATCACCATAACATATCACCAACTCTGTTTCCCCAGAGGTCCTGTGCGCTTTCTCTCGGATGTCTCTGGATCTGGCGCTTCACATCTGATCTGCAACTGCTGGCCTCCTTCCATCAGTTAATGATGCTTCTTTTGTTTTTGAATAATTGTGGTGCCATTGTCAAAAAGGAGTGGGGTTAGTGTTATTCTTTGATGGACCATAAACAGCTTTTAGAGAGGCAAAGAACTATTTTGCCTCAAATGCACAGGTTGTGCAGTTGAGAACATGTGCTTTCTATGTCCCTAAGCCACTGAAATAAAAGTCTTTTACTTTTCAAACTCAACTTTGAGCGCCTGGACCTGGATTTTTTTGGCCTTTTTTATGCCTTTTTTCCAGAGGTTAGTGAAGAGAGACAGGAAAGGTAAGGAGAAGAGTGGGGAAGGACATGCAGCAAGTCAGCCATGGGTCAGTCTTGATCAATGGCCGCTGCGTTGGAGACTTTCAGCCCCTATTCATGGGTCGCCTGCTCAACCTGTTGAGCTGCCAGGGCGCCCTGGACCTGGATTTTTCATGCTTGTCGCAGATCGTTCAGAGACTCAAGCGCGAAGCAACAGAGACACAGCACATCAGAATATATATAACAATTTTATTTACAAAAACATGTACAACTTAAACAGGAAACAAGACTAAATTCCTAAATGAACAACAGGGATACAATGGGGATAATGTCTGTGGGAGACACCCACGGGACAGGAGGTGAATTACACCAAAACCACAAACCAAAATTAATACAAATTTAACAATCCAATAATATTTACAATACGGAAATTTATTCACAAGGGGGAAACTAACCAGGACTTAGTACGTACCACCAAACTAGGAAAGCTGAATTACTTGATTCAGGCAAATATGCACATGATGCTACGGAATGCCAGCACGATGAAAACAGCTCCCAGAGGGAGAACAGGAGAGAAGTTAAAAAGAAAAAGTAGGAAGAAGGGAGAAACTGCCACGACAAAACACTGGATGTGAAGGGTGTGACAATGCTAGTGTTTTTTGTTTTTAATTCTTCTTCTCTTTTGTAGAAATAATGCAGAATTAAGAGGTGGTACAATCTGAAATCATTTGACATGTAAGGGGTGTACTTAGTGCTGTTGTAAACTGTGTAAATGTGGTTCCCTTCCCCCTCATATACAAACCAAGCATGGATGGTGTGTTGAAGAAATATACTAGGAAGGATATCTGTAAGTGACAGCGTCTGACTCCTTGCGGCTATGATTATTTGTTACATGTTTGCAGACTTGTTTGTGCTTTTACTAATACATAGGATTTCCAGGTGGCTTTTCTGGCTTTACTAACGTAATACTTAAGGGTTGACTTAAGTATTAACTTAATAAACTAAGTAGAGCAAATGAGGACAAACATTTTGGATGGTTGGTATGCCTCTTAATGTTTGGTGATTCTGATTGACTTATTTGGGTTTGTTTGTACAGTGTTATTTGTGAATGATGCATCGTAACATGGAACACCCTGCATTTGGAGTCATACTGTGCAGCTGGCCTTTCTGGGAAGTGGGAAGAGTGTGGAGTCATACAGCATGTTGTGCTCTGGTCTCCCCTAGATGTGGGCTAAAACATTTATAAGATAAGATTAGATAAACTTCATTTATTCCTCAGCAGGAAAATCCACTTGTCACAGCAGCTGGGTATAGGTAAGGCAGGAAGAAGTACAAGAATGACAAAAATGTACAACAGGACAAAAAACTTATCGGGGGCTTATCTGTTTTTATTCACTGATAGGTTTGATTTATTTTGTGCCACCATCCGTAAAGGTTATGGAAATATCCTGTTGCAAAAGTGGAGCCAGTGTACTTTGGCTCCATTTGTGTCCCACAATTTCTCTAGTCACCATCCTCTCACATTTCTGACTCAGATGTTGGCATTTTTTCTGAGAGGAAAACATCTGATATTCGGACAAGGAGGTGGGAAGATTTACATTTCTTTTGTTGTAACATATTTATCACATCCTCTCAGATGGAGAGAATGAGAGTGATTGGATTTGAATGGGTTGTAATGCTGTTAAATCCACACTGACATCAAACTTTTTCCCTTCCTTAGCCACTTTCAACAGTGAGCAAACATTTACACTGAACAAAAATATTAACACAGCACTTTTGTTTTTGCTCCCATTTTTCATGAGCTGAAGTCAAAGATCTGAGAATTTTTCTATGTTCACAAAAGGCCTATTTTTCCACCATTTGCCTCACGCAGTGCAACACATCTTCACATAGAGTTGATCAGACTGTTGATTGTGGCCTGTGGAATGTTGGTCCACTCCTCTTCAATGGTAGTGCAAAGTTGCTGGATATTGGCAGAATTGGAACACGCTGATCCAGAGCACCCCAAATATGCTCAATGGGTGTCCTGTGAGTATGCTGGCCATGCAAGAACTGGGACGTTTTCAATGTCCAGAAATTGTGTACAGATCCTTGTAACATGGGGCTATGCATTATCATGCTGCGACATGAGAGGATGGTCGTGGATGAACGGCACAACAACAGGCTTCAGAATCTCTTCACGGTGTCTCTGTGCCATCAATAAACTGTACCTGTGTTTGTTGTCCATAACATACGCCTGCCCATACCATAACCCCACCGCCACCATAGGCCACGTGATTCACAACATCGACATCAGCAAACCGCTAACCCACACAGCGCCATACACGCTGTCTGCCATCTGCCCTGTACAGTGAAAACTGGGATTTATCTGTGAGGAGAACACCTCTCAGAAGTGCTAGACACCATCGAATGTGAGCATTTACACACTCAAGTTAGTTACGACGACGAACTGCAGTCACGTTGAGACAGGAAGACAACGAGCATGCAGATGAGCTTCAGATGAGACGGTTTCTGACAGTTTGTGCAGAAATTCTTTGGTTATGCAAACTGATTGTTGCAGCAGCCGTCTGGGTTGCTGGTCTCAGACGATCTTGGAGGTGAAGATGCTGGAGGTCCTGGGCTGGTGTGGTTACACGTGGTCTGTGGTTGTGAGGCTGATTGGATGTACTGCCAAATTCTCTGAAATGTCTTTGGAGACGGCTTATGGTAGAGACATTGACATTCAATTCATGGGAAACATCTCTGGTGGACATTCCTGCAGTGAGCATGCCAGTTGCACTCTCCCTCAAAACTTGCGACATCTGTGGCACTGAGCTGTGGATAAAACTGCACATTTTAGAGCAGCCTCTTATTGTGGCCAGCTGAGGGCACACCTGTGCAATGATCATGCTCTCTAGTCAGCATCTTGATATGACGCCTGTGAGGTGGAGGGATTATCTCGGCAAAGGAGAAGTGCTCAATAACACAGATTTAGACAAATTTGTGAACAATATTTGAGAGAAATAGGCCTTTTGTGTGCATAGAAAAAGTCTTAGATCTTTGAGTTCAGCTTATGGAAAATGGGAGCAAAAACAAAAGTGTTGAGTTTATATTTCTGTTCAGTGTAATTCTGTCTTTTGTCGTAAGAGTTCAGTGAGAACAGAACAACTGAAGACAAAACTTTCTGATGGCTGATTGGTCTTGAGTGACTGTGAGAGATTCACTTCCCTTGAAATCCTGCTGGTTTGTAAATTATTATTTGTGAAATGTACAATGTAGGTATTGAAGACCCATTAGCAATTTGACAGGAGTGAGAAGCCCTTTTGTTGTCTTGTTTTTGGTTCAGAAGCTCAGGTTAGAGACCTGGCATTTGTTAAACTTTTGCTTTCATTGATGGGAAGGTTTAGAGCTGATACACTTGTTTGTTATTTTAGTTTCGATAAACTGATAATTGAGTCATGCTGTACAGATGGTCTTTTAATCTACTATCAGCACATTAAACTGTCCAAATACAATTTCCTAACTAATAAATATTTTGTTCATGTGTGATGATAATCTAACCACTACTTCACTAACAGTGAAATAGAAATATCCCAACTATGGTGATGGAGCTCAGGACTCAACCTGAGGCCTAACTGGGAGTAAGAACTGATTTACCTTCAGCTGATAAACTGTGACTCTGTGTTACTCACTTGACTAAAGATTGCTCTCCTAGCTCATGATTCTCTTTATTTTGCATCACAATGCACACTTAGTCATGAAAACAAAACGAACTTTTCTGTCTACTGAAAAAGTTTTACAAATAAATCTATGAATTAAAGAGTAAGCTGGAAGCATCTTGTCATAAGTTAGAGTGATGTTTCAGTACCTAAAATGCATGAGAGGGGATTGAGGATTGAGGCTATAGGAGGCTGCCGGAGAAGGTGCTTGATGTGTCCTTTGTGGAAGTGTTTTTGACACCTATGACATGAAAGAAGTGTGACACACAGCTGAAATGTACAAACCATGTTAAAAGCAGCATAATATATGTCACTCTTTATTTGTATAATTCTCTTTCGTGTCACACCTCTCTTATTCTTCATGGCACTTGCGCATGTGTTTGTTTGTTTTATTTTATTTTTTTACCAATTAACTTCAGCATGTTTCTGGACTGTGAGAGGAAACTGGAGAACCCAGAGAGAACCCACGCTGTCATGTCTCGAACCCGTTGTTAGGTTTTTGTCTTGTATTATGTCTTGTGAGTTTTATTTTGAAAATCTTTTCCCCTTCTGTGTCAGGTGACTTGCCCTTCCTCCTGTGTTCCCTGTGTCTGATTGTCTACTTCGCCCTAATGTTCTCCACCTGTTCCTCGTTGCCCCTTGTGTGTATATATAGTCTGCGTCTCCCTTTGTCCTGTGCCAGTTCATCTTGTTCTACGTACCAGATCAGTCGTCCTAGCCATCCACGCCACGATCTTGCCAAGTTCAGGTTTTGTTTTCTTCCTTGTATTTCCACAGTCTTGTTAACGTTTTATTTGCTACTTTGTATTGCCTCGATTCTGTTAATGTTTTGTTGCTACTTTGTAATGTTACGATCCTGCCAAGTTAAGGTTTTGCTTTTGATTCTCCAAGTAACTTGTTTCCTCGTGAGAGTGATTTTCGGTTTTGATATTTTCCTCACTTGAGTGACATTTTGTGTTCATCGTTTTTGCAGAGATTTTAAGTTGATACTTTGTCTTTAAATAAATCTGTTAAGAGAACTTTGAACCGAAGTTTTGAGTCTTGCATTTGGGTTCATGTCCTTGACTCGTTGTGACACACGCTGCACAAGGAGAACATAGAGACTCCATGCAGAATGATCCCAGGTGTCCTCACAGGGACGTGAACCTGTGACCTTCTTGCTGCGAGGCCACAGTGCTAACCACCGAGCCACCTTGCAGCCCATATTCTATTCTTTTCTAAAAAAATAAGCTAATGCTGTCTTGTAGGGTCAGAAACTATACATAGAAATGACATTTCATTTGCTAACAGGGTTGGAAATAAATCCTACACAAATGTTATGGTCTGACTTTGGACCATTACTTTTTAGATCATGTCAAATGAGTTTAGTTGAAGTCTTTTTTTCCTAAATGCATTTATGCACATTCTACAACTACTGCACACACTTGGTGTATCCTTTATCCTTAAAATGTGCATCTTTCCTGTTTGAACAGCTTATTACAAGCAGATTACACCGGTTCTTAACAGCTAGAAGATGGCTAAAATTCACTCTGTTTTGCTTTCCACCAACTCCTATCTCTTCATCAATCTACATAGCACTTTGACTTTTTTCTGCAACTAGTTGCTGTGTCTTTGCTGCTTGGAAGCTAACAAACAGTGGTTTCATCTCCAACTTGTTTCCCTTTCTGTTCCTCTATTTGTAACCACAGAATTTAAAAAAGACAAAAAAGCAAACTCCTGACCTTCCTTTACTGTCATGTAAAAACTGCTGACTCATGATGACATTACATTTGTTTTTGTATTGACAACAAGTCCTATCCGAATAGTATCCTCTTGACTTGACACCATAACTTTTTAGATCATGTTTTCAGCTCTGATGAATAAAGGCAAAAGCCAAAAATTAAAAAAAAACAAAACTCATTTATGTACACACTACAACTACTGCACACACACAGTGTATCATTTAAGCAGTTCTGGTCTTTCTTGTCCAGCAGACATGGAATAACAGCATTTGCCGGGAACTGTGTTGTCATTTACAGTTTACATCGACAAGAAATCAGCTGAATCTAACCTCAACCACAGAAAAGAGGAAACAGCAAACTGTTTTCACTTCAAGTCCACTATATGTGAAGTCATGGTGACATTTTTTTTTTTACTTTTAATATTGACATGTCTGAATTTAACATTATAGTCTTGACTTTAGTGATAAGTTCTCTGATTGTAATTACTTTTTAGGACACATTTTCAATCACTGTGTTTATATACAAATATATTTATGTATGCTGAACAACTACAGGCTGCAAGGTGG